>NW_026988826.1:0-91546 GCF_030222135.1 Aotus nancymaae | reverse complement strand
GTCAATGTGTGCACTCAACTTCCAGAGTTAAACCCGTGTGTGGATTCAGCAGTCTGCAAACACTTTCTCTGCAGAGTCCCAAAACAGGCGTTTTCCGCCCATTACCGGCATATGGAAGAAACAGCAGTAAGCACAGGGAAATATCTGCTTCTAAATCCAAAACGCAGCTATCTAACAGAACGGTTGTCAATGTGTGCACTCAACTTCCAGAGTTAAACCCGTGTGTGGATTCAGCAGTCTGCAAACACTTTCTCTGCAGAGTCCCAAAACCGGCGTTTTCAGCCCATTACCGGCCTATGGAAGAAACAGCAGTAAGCACAGGGAAATATCTGCTTCTAAATCCAAAACGCAGCTATCTAACAGAACGGTTGTCAATGTGTGCACTCAACTTCCAGAGTTAAACCCGTGGGTGGATTCAGCAGTCTGCAAACACTTTCTCTGCAGAGTCCCAAAACAGACGTTTTCAGCCCATTACCGGCATATGGAAGAAACAGCAGTAAGCACAGGGAAATATCTGCTTCTAAATCCAAAACGCAGCTATCTAACAGAACGGTTGTCAATGTGTGCACTCAACTTCCAGAGTTAAACCCGTGTGTGGATTCAGCAGTCTGCAAACACTTTCTCTGCAGAGTCCCAAAACAGGCGTTTTCAGCCCATTACCGGCATATGGAAGAAACAGCAGTAAGCACAGGGAAATATCTGCTTCTAAATCCAAAACGCAGCTATCTAACAGAACGGTTGTCAATGTGTGCACTCAACTTCCAGAGTTAAACCCGTGTGTGGATTCAGCAGTCTGCAAACACTTTCTCTGCAGAGTCCCAAAACAGGCGTTTTCAACCCATTACCGGCATAAGGAAGAAACAGCAGTAAGCACAGGGAAATATCTGCTTCTAAATCCAAAACGCAGCTATCTAACAGAAGGGTTGTCAATGTGTGCACTCAACTTCCAGAGTTAAACCCGTGTGTGGATTCAGCAGTCTGCAAACACTTTCTCTGCAGAGTCCCAAAACAGGCGTTTTCAGCCCATTACCGGCATATGGAAGAAACAGCAGTAAGCACAGGGAAATATCTGCTTCTAAATCCAAAACGCAGCTATCTAACAGAACGGTTGTCAATGTGTGCACTCAACTTCCAGAGTTAAACCCGTGTGTGGATTCAGCAGTCTGCAAACACTTTCTCTGCAGAGTCCCAAAACAGGCGTTTTCAGCCCATTACCGGCATATGGAAGAAACAGCAGTAAGCACAGGGAAATATCTGCTTCTAAATCCAAAACGCAGCTATCTAACAGAACGGTTGTCAATGTGTGCACTCAACTTCCAGAGTTAAACCCGTGTGTGGATTCAGCAGTCTGCAAACACTTTCTCTGCAGAGTCCCAAAACAGGCGTTTTCAGCCCATTACCGGCATATGGAAGAAACAGCAGTAAGCACAGGGAAATATCTGCTTCTAAATCAAAAACGCAGCTATCTAACAGAACGGTTGTCAATGTGTGCACTCAACTTCCAGAGTTAGACCCGTGTGTGGATTCAGCAGTCTGCAAACACTTTCTCTGCAGAGTCCCAAAACAGGCGTTTTCAACCCATTACCGGCATATGGAAGAAACAGCAGTAAGCACAGGGAAATATCTGCTTCTAAATCCAAAACGCAGCGATCTAACAGAACGGTTGTCAATGTGTGCACTCAACTTCCAGAGTTAAACCCGTGTGTGGATTCAGCAGTCTGCAAACACTTTCTCTGCAGAGTCCCAAAACAGGCGTTTTCAGCCCATTACCGGCATATGGAAGAAACAGCAGTAAGCATAGGGAAATATCTACTTCTAAATCCAAAACGCAGCTATCTAACAGAACGGTTGTCAATGTCTGCACTCAACTTCCAGAGTTAAACCCGTGTGTGGATTCAACAGTCTGCAAACACTTTTTGTGCAGAGTCTCAAAACAGGCGTTTTCAGCCCAATAGGGGCATATGGAAGAAACAGCAGTAAGCACAGGGAAATATCTGCTTCTAAATCCAAAACGCAGCTATCTAACAGAACGGTTGTCAATGTGTGCACTCAACTTCCAGAGTTAAACCCGTGTGTGGATTCAGCAGTCTGCAAACACTTTCTCTGCAGAGTCCCAAAACAGGCGTTTTCCGCCCATTACCGGCATATGGAAGAAACAGCAGTAAGCACAGGGAAATATCTGCTTCTAAATCCAAAACGCAGCTATCTAACAGAACGGTTGTCAATGTGTGCACTCAACTTCCAGAGTTAAACCCGTGTGTGGATTCAGCAGTCTGCAAACACTTTCTCTGCAGAGTCCCAAAACAGGCGTTTTCAGCCCATTACCGGCATATGGAAGAAACAGCAGTAAGCACAGGGAAATATCTGCTTCTAAATCCAAAACGCAGCTATCTAACAGAACGGTTGTCAATGTGTGCACTCAACTTCCAGAGTTAAACCCGTGTGTGGATTCAGCAGTCTGCAAACACTTTCTCTGCAGAGTCCCAAAACAGGCGTTTTCAGCCCATTACCGGCATATGGAAGAAACAGCAGTAAGCGCAGGGAAATATCTGCTTCTAAATCCAAAACGCAGCTATCTAACAGAACGGTTGTCAATGTGTGCACTCAACTTCCAGAGTTAAACCCGTGTGTGGATTCAGCAGTCTGCAAACACTTTCTCTGCAGAGTCCCAAAACAGGCGTTTCCAGCCCATTACCGGCATATGGAAGAAACAGCAGTAAGCACAGGGAAATACCTCCTTCTAAATCCAAAACGCAGCTATCTAACAGAACGGTTGTCAATGTGCGCACTCAACTTCCAGAGTTAAACCAGTGTGTGTATTCAGCAGTCTGCAAACACTTTCTCTGCAGAGTCCCAAAACAGGCGTTTTCAGCCCATTACCGGCATATGGAAAAAAAGCAGTAATCACAGGGAAATATCTGCTTCAAAATCAAAAACGCAGCTATCTAACAGAACGGTTGTCAATGTGTGCACTCAACTTCCAGAGATAAACCAGTGTGTGGATTCAGCAGTCTGCAAACTCTTTCTCTGCAGAGTCCCAAAACAGGCGTTTTCAGCCCATTACCGGCATATGGAAGAAACAGCAGTAAGCGCAGGGAAATATCTGCTTCTAAATCCAAAACGCAGCTATCTAACAGAACGGTTTTCAATGTGTGCACTCAACTTCCAGAGTTAAACCCGTGTGTGGATTCAGCAGTCTGCAAACACTTTCTCTGCAGAGTCCCAAAACAGACGTTTTCAGCCCATTACCAGCATATGGAAGAAACAGCAGTAAGCACAGGGAAATATCTGCTTCTAAATCCAAAACGCAGCTATCTAACACAACGGTTGTCAATGTGTGCACTCAACTTCCAGAGTTAAACCCGTGTGTGGATTCAGCAGTCTGCAAACACTTTCTCTGCAGAGTCCCAAAACAGGCGTTTTCAGCCCATTACCGGCATATGGAAGAAACAGCAGTAAGCAGAGGGAAATATCTGCTTCTAAATCCAAAACGCAGCTATCTAACAGAACGGTTGTCAATGTGTGCACTCAACTTCCAGAGTTAAACCCGTGTGTGGATTCAGCAGTCTGCAAACACTTTCTCTGCAGAGTCCCAAAACAGGCGTTTTCAGCCCATTACCGGCATATGGAAGAAACAGCAGTAAGCACAGGGAAATATCTGCTTCTAAATCCAAAACGCAGCTATCTAACAGAACGGTTGTCAATGTGTGCACTCAACTTCCAGAGTTAAACCCGTGTGTGGATTCAGCAGTCTGCAAACACTTTCTCTGCAGAGTCCCAAAACAGGCGTTTTCAGCCCATTACCGGCATATGGAAGAAACAGCAGTAAGCACAGGGAAATATCTGCTTCTAAATCCAAAACGCAGCTATCTAACAGAACGGTTGTCAATGTGTGCACTCAACTTCCAGAGTTAAACCCGTGTGTGGATTCAGCAGTCTGCAAACACTTTCTGTGCAGAGTCCCAAAACAGGCGTTTTCAGCCCATTACCGGCGTATGGAAGAAACAGCAGTAAGCACAGGGAAATATCTGCTTCTAAATCCAAAACGCAGCTATCTAACAGAACGGTTGTCAATGTGTGCACTCAACTTGCAGAGTTAAACCCGTGTGTGGATTCAGCAGTCTGCAAACACTTTCTCTGCAGAGTCCCAAAACAGGCGTTTTCAGCCCATTACCGGCATATGGAAGAAACAGCAGTAAGCACAGGGAAATATCTGCTTCTAAATCCAAAACGCAGCTATCTAACAGAACGGTTGTCAATGTGTGCACTCAACTTCCAGAGTTAAACCCGTGTGTGGATTCAGCAGTCTGCAAACACTTTCTCTGCAGAGTCCCAAAACAGGCGTTTTCAGCCCATTACCGGCATATGGAAGAAACAGCAGTAAGCACAGGGAAATATCTGCTTCTAAATCCAAAACGCAGCTATCTAACAGAACGGTTGTCAATGTGTGCACTCAACTTCCAGAGATAAACCAGTGTGTGGATTCAGCAGTCTGCAAACACTTTCTCTGCAGAGTCCCAAAACAGGCGTTTTCAGCCCATTACTGGCATATGGAAGAAAAAGCAGTAAGCACAGGGAAATATCTGCTTCTAAATCAAAAACGCAGCTATCTAACAGAACGGTTGTCAATGTGTGCACTCAACTTCCAGAGTTAAACCCGTGTGTGGATTCAGCAGTCTGCAAACACTTTCTCTGCAGAGTCCCAAAACAGGCGTTTTCAGCCCATTACCGGCATATGGAAGAAACAGTAGTAAGCACAGGGAAATATCTGCTTCTAAATCCAAAACGCAGCTATCTAACAGAACGGTTGTCAATGTGTGCACTCAACTTCCAGAGTTAAACCGGTGCGTGGATTCAGCAGTCTGCAAACACTTTCTCTGCAGAGTCCCAAAACAGGCGTTTCCAGCCCATTACCGGCATATGGAAGAAACAGCAGTAAGCACAGGGAAATACCTCCTTCTAAATCCAAAACGCAGCTATCTAACAGAACGGTTGTCAATGTGTGCACTCAACTTCCAGAGTTAAACCAGTGTGTGGATTCAGCAGTCTGCAAACACTTTCTCTGCAGAGTCCCAAAACAGGCGTTTTCAGCCTTTACCGGCATATGGAAGAAAAAGCAGTAAGCACAGGGAAATATCTGCTTCTAAATCAAAAACGCAGCTCTCTAACAGAACGGTTGTCAATGTGTGCACTCAACTTCCAGAGATAAACCAGTGTGTGGATTCAGCAGTCTGCAAACTCTTTCTCTGCAGAGTCCCAAAACAGGCGATTTCAGCCCATTACCGGCATATGGAAGAAACAGCAGTAAGCGCAGGGAAATATCTGCTTCTAAATCCAAAACGCAGCTATCTAACAGAACGGTTTTCAATGTGTGCACTCAACTTCCAGAGTTAAACCCGTGTGTGGATTCAGCAGTCTGCAAACACTTTCTCTGCAGAGTCCCAAAACAGGCGTTTTCAGCCCATTACCAGCTTATGGAAGAAACAGCAGTAAGCATAGGGAAATATCTGCTTCTAAATCCAAAACGCAGCTATCTAACAGAACGGTTGTCAATGTGTGCAATCAACTTCCAGAGTTAGACCCGTGTGTGGATTCAGCAGTCTGCAAACACTTTCTCTGCAGAGTCCCAAAACAGGCGTTTTCAACCCATTACCGGCATATGGAAGAAACAGCAGTAAGCACAGGGTAATATCTGCTTCTAAATCCAAAACGCAGCTATCTAACAGAACGGTTGTCAATGTGTGCACTCAACTTCCAGAGTTAAACCCGTGTGTGGATTCAGCAGTCTGCAAACACTTTCTCTGCAGAGTCCCAAAACAGGCGTTTTCAGCCCATTACCGGCATATGGAAGAAACAGCAGTAAGCACAGGGAAATATCTGCTTCTAAATCCAAAACGCAGCTATCTAACAGAACGGTTGTCAATGTGTGCACTCAACTTCCAGAGTTAAACCCGTGTGTGGATTCAGCAGTCTGCAAACACTTTCTCTGCAGAGTCCCAAAACAGGCGTTTTCAGCCCATTACCGGCATATGGAAGAAACAGCAGTAAGCACAGGGAAATATCTGCTTCTAAATCCAAAACGCAGCTATCTAACAGAACGGTTGTCAATGTGTGCACTCAACTTCCAGAGTTAAACCCGTGTGTGGATTCAGCAGTCTGCAAACACTTTCTCTGCAGAGTCCCAAAACAGGCGTTTTCAGCCCATTACCGGCATATGGAAGAAACAGCAGTAAGCACAGGGAAATATCTGCTTCTAAATCAAAAACGCAGCTATCTAACAGAACGGTTGTCAATGTGTGCACTCAACTTCCAGAGTTAGACCCGTGTGTGGATTCAGCAGTCTGCAAACACTTTCTCTGCAGAGTCCCAAAACAGGCGTTTTCAACCCATTACCGGCATATGGAAGAAACAGCAGTAAGCACAGGGAAATATCTGCTTCTAAATCCAAAACGCAGCTATCTAACAGAACGGTTGTCAATGTGTGCACTCAACTTCCAGAGTTAAACCCGTGTGTGGATTCAGCAGACTGCAAACACTTTCTCTGCAGAGTCCCAAAACAGGCGTTTTCAGCCCATTACCGGCATATGGAAGAAACAGCAGTAAGCATAGGGAAATATCTACTTCTAAATCCAAAACGCAGCTATCTAACAGAACGGTTGTCAATGTCTGCACTCAACTTCCAGAGTTAAACCCGTGTGTGGATTCAACAGTCTGCAAACACTTTTTGTGCAGAGTCTCAAAACAGGCGTTTTCAGCACAATAGGGGCATATGGAAGAAACAGCAGTAAGCACAGGGAAATATCTGCTTCTAAATCCAAAACGCAGCTATCTAACAGAACGGTTGTCAATGTGTGCACTCAACTTCCAGAGTTAGACCCGTGTGTGGATTCAGCAGTCTGCAAACACTTTCTCTGCAGAGTCCCAAAACAGGCGTTTTCAACCCATTACCGGCATATGGAAGAAACAGCAGTAAGCACAGGGAAATATCTGCTTCTATATCCAAAACGCAGCTATCTAACAGAACGGTTGTCAATGTGTGCACTCAACTTCCAGAGTTAAACCCGTGTGTGGATTCAGCAGTCTGCAAACACTTTCTCTGCAGAGTCCCAAAACAGGCGTTTTCAGCCCATTACCGGCATATGGAAGAAACAGTAGTAAGCACAGGGAAATATCTGCTTCTAAATCCAAAACGCAGCTATCTAACAGAACGGTTGTCAATGTGTGCACTCAACTTCCAGAGTTAAACCGGTGTGTGGATTCAGCAGTCTGCAAACACTTTCTCTGCAGAGTCCCAAAACAGGCGTTTCCAGCCCATTACCGGCATATGGAAGAAACAGCAGTAAGCACAGGGAAATACCTCCTTCTAAATCCAAAACGCAGCTATCTAACAGAACGGTTGTCAATGTGTGCACTCAACTTCCAGAGTTAAACCAGTGTGTGGATTCAGCAGTCTGCAAACACTTTCTCTGCAGAGTCCCAAAACAGGCGTTTTCAGCCCATTACCGGCATATGGAAGAAAAAGCAGTAAGCACAGGGAAATATCTGCTTCTAAATCAAAAACGCAGCTATCTAACAGAACGGTTGTCAATGTGTGCACTCAACTTACAGAGATAAACCAGTGTGTGGATTCAGCAGTCTTCAAACTCTTTCTCTGCAGAGTCCCAAAACAGGCGTTTTCAGCCCATTACCGGCATATGGAAGAAACAGCAGTAAGCGCAGGGAAATATCTGCTTCTAAATCCAAAACGCAGCTATCTAACAGAACGGTTTTCAATGTGTGCACTCAACTTCCAGGGTTAAACCCGTGTGTGGATTCAGCAGTCTGCAAACACTTTCTCTGCAGAGTCCCAAAACAGGCGTTTTCAGCCCATTACCGGCATATGGAAGAAACAGCAGTAAGCACAGGGAAATATCTGCTTCTAAATCCAAAACGCAGCTATCTAACAGAACGGTTGTAAATGTGTGCACTCAACTTCCAGAGTTAAACCCGTGTGTGGATTCAGCAGTCTGCAAACACTTTCTCTGCAAAGTCCCAAAACAGGCGTTTTCAGCCCATTACCGGCATATGGAAGAAACAGCAGTAAGCACAGGGAAATATCTGCTTCTAAATCCAAAACGCAGCTATCTAACAGAACGGTTGTCAATGTGTGCACTCAACTTCCAGAGTTAAACCCGTGTGTGGATTCAGCAGTGTGCAAACACTTTCTCTGCAGAGTCCCAAAACAGGCGTTTTCAGCCCATAACCGGCATATGGAAGAAACAGCAGTAAGCACAGGGAAATATCTGCTTCTAAATCCAAAACGCAGCTATCTAACAGAACGGTTGTCAATGTGTGCACTCAACTTCCAGAGTTAAACCCGTGTGTGGATTCAGCAGTCTGCAAACACTTTCTCTGCAGAGTCCCAAAACAGGCGTTTTCAGCCCATTACTGGCATATGGAAGAAAAAGCAGTAAGCACAGGGAAATATCTGCTTCTAAATCAAAAACGCAGCTATCTAACAGAACGGTTGTCAATGTGTGCACTCAACTTCCAGAGATAAACCAGTGTGTGGATTCAGCAGTCTGCAAACACTTTCTCTGCAGAGTCCCAAAACAGGCGTTTTCAGCCCATTACTGGCATATGGAAGAAAAAGCAGTAAGCACAGGGAAATATCTGCTTCTAAATCCAAAACGCAGCTGTCTAACAGAACGGTTGTCAATGTGTGCACTCAACTTCCAGAGTTAAACCCGTGTGTGGATTCAGCAGTCTGCAAACACTTTCTCTGCAGAGTCCCAAAACATGCGTTTTCAGCCCATTACCGGCATAAGGAAGAAACAGTAGTAAGCACAGGGAAATATCTGCTTCTAAATCCAAAACGCAGCTATCTAACAGAACGGTTGTCAATGTGTGCACTCAACTTCCAGAGTTAAACCGGTGTGTGGATTCAGCAGTCTGCAAACACTTTCTCTGCAGAGTCCCAAAACAGGCGTTTCCAGCCCATTACCGGCATATGGAAGAAACAGCAGTAAGCACAGGGAAATACCTCCTTCTAAATCCAAAACGCAGCTATCTAACAGAACGGTTGTCAATGTGTGCACTCAACTTCCAGAGTTAAACCAGTGTGTGGATTCAACAGTCTGCAAACACTTTCTCTGCAGAGTCCCAAAACAGGCGTTTTCAGCCCATTACCGGCATATGGAAGAAAAAGCAGTAAGCACAGGGAAATATCTGCTTCTAAATCAAAAACGCAGCTCTCTAACAGAACGGTTGTCAATGTGTGCACTCAACTTCAAGAGATAAACCAGTGTGTGGATTCAGCAGTCTGCAAACTCTTTCTCTGCAGAGTCCCAAAACAGGCGTTTTCAGCCCATTACCGGCATATGGAAGAAACAGCAGTAAGCGCAGGGAAATATCTGCTTCTAAATCCAAAACGCAGCTATCTAACAGAACGGTTTTCAATGTGTGCACTCAACTTCCAGAGTTAAACCCGTGTGTGGATTCAGCAGTCTGCAAACACTTTCTCTGCAGAGTCCCAAAACAGGCGTTTTCAGCCCATTACCAGCATATGGAAGAAACAGCAGTAAGCACAGGGAAATATCTGCTTCTAAATCCAAAACGCAGCTATCTAACAGAACGGTTGTCAATGTGTGCACTCAACTTCCAGAGTTAAACCCGTGTGTGGATTCAGCAGTCTGCAAACACTTTCTCTGCAGAGTCCCAAAACAGGCGTTTTCCGCCCATTACCGGCATATGGAAGAAACAGTAGTAAGCACAGGGAAATATCTGCTTCTAAATCCAAAACGCAGCTATCTAACAGAACGGTTGTCAATGTGTGCACTCAACTTCCAGAGTTAAACCGGTGTGTGGATTCAGCAGTCTGCAAACACTTTCTCTGCAGAGTCCCAAAACAGGCGTTTCCAGCCCATTACCGGCATATGGAAGAAACAGCAGTAAGCACAGGGAAATACCTCCTTCTAAATCCAAAACGCAGCTATCTAACAGAACGGTTGTCAATGTGTGCACTCAACTTCCAGAGTTAAACCAGTGTGTGGATTCAGCAGTCTGCAAACACTTTCTCTGCAGAGTCCCAAAACAGGCGTTTTCAGCCCATTACCGGCATATGGAAGAAAAAGCAGTAAGCACAGGGAAATATCTGCTTCTAAATCAAAAACGCAGCTATCTAACAGAACGGTTGTCAATGTGTGCACTCAACTTACAGAGATAAACCAGTGTGTGGATTCAGCAGTCTTCAAACTCTTTCTCTGCAGAGTCCCAAAACAGGCGTTTTCAGCCCATTACCGGCATATGGAAGAAACAGCAGTAAGCGCAGGGAAATATCTGCTTCTAAATCCAAAACGCAGCTATCTAACAGAACGGTTTTCAATGTGTGCACTCAACTTCCAGGGTTAAACCCGTGTGTGGATTCAGCAGTCTGCAAACACTTTCTCTGCAGAGTCCCAAAACAGGCGTTTTCAGCCCATTACCGGCATATGGAAGAAACAGCAGTAAGCACAGGGAAATATCTGCTTCTAAATCCAAAACGCAGCTATCTAACAGAACGGTTGTCAATGTGTGCACTCAACTTCCAGAGTTAAACCCGTGTGTGGATTCAGCAGTCTGCAAACACTTTCTCTGCAAAGTCCCAAAACAGGCGTTTTCAGCCCATTACCGGCATATGGAAGAAACAGCAGTAAGCACAGGGAAATATCTGCTTCTAAATCCAAAACGCAGCTATCTAACAGAACGGTTGTCAATGTGTGCACTCAACTTCCAGAGTTAAACCCGTGTGTGGATTCAGCAGTGTGCAAACACTTTCTCTGCAGAGTCCCAAAACAGGCGTTTTCAGCCCATAACCGGCATATGGAAGAAACAGCAGTAAGCACAGGGAAATATCTGCTTCTAAATCCAAAACGCAGCTATCTAACAGAACGGTTGTCAATGTGTGCACTCAACTTCCAGAGTTAAACCCGTGTGTGGATTCAGCAGTCTGCAAACACTTTCTCTGCAGAGTCCCAAAACAGGCGTTTCCAGCCCATTACCGGCATATGGAAGAAACAGCAGTAAGCACAGGGAAATACCTCCTTCTAAATCCAAAACGCAGCTATCTAACAGAACGGTTGTCAATGTGTGCACTCAACTTCCAGAGTTAAACCAGTGTGTGGATTCAACAGTCTGCAAACACTTTCTCTGCAGAGTCCCAAAACAGGCGTTTTCAGCCCATTACCGGCATATGGAAGAAAAAGCAGTAAGCACAGGGAAATATCTGCTTCTAAATCAAAAACGCAGCTCTCTAACAGAACGGTTGTCAATGTGTGCACTCAACTTCCAGAGATAAACCAGTGTGTGGATTCAGCAGTCTGCAAACTCTTTCTCTGCAGAGTCCCAAAACAGGCGTTTTCAGCCCATTACCGGCATATGGAAGAAACAGCAGTAAGCGCAGGGAAATATCTGCTTCTAAATCCAAAACGCAGCTATCTAACAGAACGGTTTTCAATGTGTGCACTCAACTTCCAGAGTTAAACCCGTGTATGGATTCAGCAGTCTGCAAACACTTTCTCTGCAGAGTCCCAAAACAGGCGTTTTCAGCCCATTACCAGCATATGGAAGAAACAGCAGTAAGCACAGGGAAATATCTGCTTCTAAATCCAAAACGCAGCTATCTAACAGAACGGTTGTCAATGTGTGCACTCAACTTCCAGAGTTAAACCCGTGTGTGGATTCAGCAGTCTGCAAACACTTTCTCTGCAGAGTCCCAAAACAGGCGTTTTCCGCCCATTACCGGCATATGGAAGAAACAGCAGTAAGCACAGGGAAATATCTGCTTCTAAATCCAAAACGCAGCTATCTAACAGAACGGTTGTCAATGTGTGCACTCAACTTCCAGAGTTAAACCCGTGTGTGGATTCAGCAGTCTGCAAACACTTTCTCTGCAGAGTCCCAAAACAGGCGTTTTCAGCCCATTACCGGCATATGGAAGAAACAGCAGTAAGCACAGGGAAATATCTGCTTCTAAATCCAAAACGCAGCTATCTAACAGAACGGTTGTCAATGTGTGCACTCAACTTCCAGAGTTAAACCCGTGTGTGGATTCAGCAGTCTGCAAACACTTTCTCTGCAGAGTCCCAAAACAGACGTTTTCAGCCCATTACCGGCATATGGAAGAAACAGCAGTAAGCACAGGGAAATATCTGCTTCTAAATCCAAAACGCAGCTATCTAACAGAACGGTTGTCAATGTGTGCACTCAACTTCCAGAGTTAAACCCGTGTGTGGATTCAGCAGTCTGCAAACACTTTCTCTGCAGAGTCCCAAAACAGGCGTTTTCAACCCATTACCGGCATAAGGAAGAAACAGCAGTAAGCACAGGGAAATATCTGCTTCTAAATCCAAAACGCAGCTATCTAACAGAACGGTTGTCAATGTGTGCACTCAACTTCCAGAGTTAAACCCGTGTGTGGATTCAGCAGTCTGCAAACACTTTCTCTGCAGAGTCCCAAAACAGGCGTTTTCAGCCCATTACCGGCATATGGAAGAAACAGCAGTAAGCACAGGGAAATATCTGCTTCTAAATCCAAAACGCAGCTATCTAACAGAACGGTTGTCAATGTGTGCACTCAACTTCCAGAGTTAAACCCGTGTGTGGATTCAGCAGTCTGCAAACACTTTCTCTGCAGAGTCCCAAAACAGGCGTTTTCAGCCCATTACCGGCATATGGAAGAAACAGCAGTAAGCACAGGGAAATATCTGCTTCTAAATCCAAAACGCAGCTATCTAACAGAACGGTTGTCAATGTGTGCACTCAACTTCCAGAGTTAAACCCGTGTGTGGATTCAGCAGTCTGCAAACACTTTCTCTGCAGAGTCCCAAAACAGGCGTTTTCAGCCCATTACCGGCATATGGAAGAAACAGCAGTAAGCACAGGGAAATATCTGCTTCTAAATCAAAAACGCAGCTATCTAACAGAACGGTTGTCAATGTGTGCACTCAACTTCCAGAGTTAGACCCGTGTGTGGATTCAGCAGTCTGCAAACACTTTCTCTGCAGAGTCCCAAAACAGGCGTTTTCAACCCATTACCGGCATATGGAAGAAACAGCAGTAAGCACAGGGAAATATCTGCTTCTAAATCCAAAACGCAGCTATCTAACAGAACGGTTGTCAATGTGTGCACTCAACTTCCAGAGTTAAACCCGTGTGTGGATTCAGCAGTCTGCAAACACTTTCTCTGCAGAGTCCCAAAACAGGCGTTTTCAGCCCATTACCGGCATATGGAAGAATCAGCAGTAAGCATAGGGAAATATCTACTTCTAAATCCAAAACGCAGCTATCTAACAGAACGGTTGTCAATGTCTGCACTCAACTTCCAGAGTTAAACCCGTGTGTGGATTCAACAGTCTGCAAACACTTTTTGTGCAGAGTCTCAAAACAGGCGTTTTCAGCCCAATAGGGGCATATGGAAGAAACAGCAGTAAGCACAGGGAAATATCTGCTTCTAAATCCAAAACGCACCTATCTAACAGAACGGTTGTCAATGTGTGCACTCAACTTCCAGAGTTAAACCCGTGTGTGGATTCAGCAGTCTGCAAACACTTTCTCTGCAGAGTCCCAAAACAGGCGTTTTCCGCCCATTACCGGCATATGGAAGAAACAGCAGTAAGCACAGGGAAATATCTGCTTCTAAATCCAAAACGCAGCTATCTAACAGAACGGTTGTCAATGTGTGCACTCAACTTCCAGAGTTAAACCCGTGTGTGGATTCAGCAGTCTGCAAACACTTTCTCTGCAGAGTCCCAAAACAGGCGTTTTCAGCCCATTACCGGCATATGGAAGAAACAGCAGTAAGCACAGGGAAATATCTGCTTCTAAATCCAAAACGCAGCTATCTAACAGAACGGTTGTCAATGTGTGCACTCAACTTCCAGAGTTAAACCCGTGTGTGGATTCAGCAGTCTGCAAACACTTTCTCTGCAGAGTCCCAAAACAGGCGTTTTCAGCCCATTACCGGCATATGGAAGAAACAGCAGTAAGCACAGGGAAATATCTGCTTCTAAATCCAAAACGCAGCTATCTAACAGAACGGTTGTCAATGTGTGCACTCAACTTCCAGAGTTAAACCCGTGTGTGGATTCAGCAGTCTGCAAACACTTTCTCTGCAGAGTCCCAAAACAGGCGTTTTCAGCCCATTACCGGCATATGGAAGAAACAGCAGTAAGCACAGGGAAATATCTGCTTCTAAATCAAAAACGCAGCTATCTAACAGAACGGTTGTCAATGTGTGCACTCAACTTCCAGAGTTAGACCCGTGTGTGGATTCAGCAGTCTGCAAACAGTTTCTCTGCAGAGTCCCAAAACAGGCGTTTTCAACCCATTACCGGCATATGGAAGAAACAGCAGTAAGCACAGGGAAATATCTGCTTCTAAATCCAAAACGCAGCTATCTAACAGAACGGTTGTCAATGTGTGCACTCAACTTCCAGAGTTAAACCCGTGTGTGGATTCAGCAGTCTGCAAACACTTTCTCTGCAGAGTCCCAAAACAGGCGTTTCCAGCCCATTACCGGCATATGGAAGAAACAGCAGTAAGCACAGGGAAATACCTCCTTCTAAATCCAAAACGCAGCTATCTAACAGAACGGTTGTCAATGTGTGCACTCAACTTCCAGGGTTAAACCCGTGTGTGGATTCAGCAGTCTGCAAACACTTTCTCTGCAGAGTCCCAAAACAGGCGTTTTCAGCCCATTACCGGCATATGGAAGAAACAGCAGTAAGCATAGGGAAATATCTACTTCTAAATCCAAAACGCAGCTATCTAACAGAACGGTTGTCAATGTCTGCACTCAACTTCCAGAGTTAAACCCGTGTGTGGATTCAACAGTCTGCAAACACTTTTTGTGCAGAGTCTCAAAACAGGCGTTTTCAGCACAATAGGGGCATATGGAAGAAACAGCAGTAAGCACAGGGAAATATCTGCTTCTAAATCCAAAACGCAGCTATCTAACAGAACGGTTGTCAATGTGTGCACTCAACTTCCAGAGTTAGACCCGTGTGTGGATTCAGCAGTCTGCAAACACTTTCTCTGCAGAGTCCCAAAACAGGCGTTTTCAACCCATTACCGGCATATGGAAGAAACAGCAGTAAGCACAGGGAAATATCTGCTTCTAAATCCAAAACGCAGCTATCTAACAGAACGGTTGTCAATGTGTGCACTCAACTTCCAGAGTTAAACCCGTGTGTGGATTCAGCAGTCTGCAAACACTTTCTCTGCAGAGTCCCAAAACAGGCGTTTTCAGCCCATTACCGGCATATGGAAGAAACAGTAGTAAGCACAGGGAAATATCTGCTTCTAAATCCAAAACGCAGCTATCTAACAGAACGGTTGTCAATGTGTGCACTCAACTTCCAGAGTTAAACCGGTGTGTGGATTCAGCAGTCTGCAAACACTTTCTCTGCAGAGTCCCAAAACAGGCGTTTCCAGCCCATTACCGGCATATGGAAGAAACAGCAGTAAGCACAGGGAAATACCTCCTTCTAAATCCAAAACGCAGCTATCTAACAGAACGGTTGTCAATGTGTGCACTCAACTTCCAGAGTTAAACCAGTGTGTGGATTCAGCAGTCTGCAAACACTTTCTCTGCAGAGTCCCAAAACAGGCGTTTTCAGCCCATTACCGGCATATGGAAGAAAAAGCAGTAAGCACAGGGAAATATCTGCTTCTAAATCAAAAACGCAGCTATCTAACAGAACGGTTGTCAATGTGTGCACTCAACTTACAGAGATAAACCAGTGTGTGGATTCAGCAGTCTTCAAACTCTTTCTCTGCAGAGTCCCAAAACAGGCGTTTTCAGCCCATTACCGGCATATGGAAGAAACAGCAGTAAGCGCAGGGAAATATCTGCTTCTAAATCCAAAACGCAGCTATCTAACAGAACGGTTTTCAATGTGTGCACTCAAATTCCAGGGTTAAACCCGTGTGTGGATTCAGCAGTCTGCAAACACTTTCTCTGCAGAGTCCCAAAACAGGCGTTTTCAGCCCATTACCGGCATATGGAAGAAACAGCAGTAAGCACAGGGAAATATCTGCTTCTAAATCCAAAACGCAGCTATCTAACAGAACGGTTGTCAATGTGTGCACTCAACTTCCAGAGTTAAACCCGTGTGTGGATTCAGCAGTCTGCAAACACTTTCTCTGCAAAGTCCCAAAACAGGCGTTTTCAGCCCATTACCGGCATATGGAAGAAACAGCAGTAAGCACAGGGAAATATCTGCTTCTAAATCCAAAACGCAGCTATCTAACAGAACGGTTGTCAATGTGTGCACTCAACTTCCAGAGTTAAACCCGTGTGTGGATTCAGCAGTCTGCAAACACTTTCTCTGCAGAGTCCCAAAACAGGCGTTTCCAGCCCATTACCGGCATATGGAAGAAACAGCAGTAAGCACAGGGAAATACCTCCTTCTAAATCCAAAACGCAGCTATCTAACAGAACGGTTGTCAATGTGTGCACTCAACTTCCAGAGTTAAACCAGTGTGTGGATTCAACAGTCTGCAAACACTTTCTCTGCAGAGTCCCAAAACAGGCGTTTTCAGCCCATTACCGGCATATGGAAGAAAAAGCAGTAAGCACAGGGAAATATCTGCTTCTAAATCAAAAACGCAGCTCTCTAACAGAACGGTTGTCAATGTGTGCACTCAACTTCCAGAGATAAACCAGTGTGTGGATTCAGCAGTCTGCAAACTCTTTCTCTGCAGAGTCCCAAAACAGGCGTTTTCAGCCCATTACCGGCATATGGAAGAAACAGCAGTAAGCGCAGGGAAATATCTGCTTCTAAATCCAAAACGCAGCTATCTAACAGAACGGTTTTCAATGTGTGCACTCAACTTCCAGAGTTAAACCCGTGTATGGATTCAGCAGTCTGCAAACACTTTCTCTGCAGAGTCCCAAAACAGGCGTTTTCAGCCCATTACCAGCATATGGAAGAAACAGCAGTAAGCACAGGGAAATATCTGCTTCTAAATCCAAAACGCAGCTATCTAACAGAACGGTTGTCAATGTGTGCACTCAACTTCCAGAGTTAAACCCGTGTGTGGATTCAGCAGTCTGCAAACACTTTCTCTGCAGAGTCCCAAAACAGGCGTTTTCCGCCCATTACCGGCATATGGAAGAAACAGCAGTAAGCACAGGGAAATATCTGCTTCTAAATCCAAAACGCAGCTATCTAACAGAACGGTTGTCAATGTGTGCACTCAACTTCCAGAGTTAAACCCGTGTGTGGATTCAGCAGTCTGCAAACACTTTCTCTGCAGAGTCCCAAAACAGGCGTTTTCAGCCCATTACCGGCATATGGAAGAAACAGCAGTAAGCACAGGGAAATATCTGCTTCTAAATCCAAAACGCAGCTATCTAACAGAACGGTTGTCAATGTGTGCACTCAACTTCCAGAGTTAAACCCGTGTGTGGATTCAGCAGTCTGCAAACACTTTCTCTGCAGAGTCCCAAAACAGACGTTTTCAGCCCATTACCGGCATATGGAAGAAACAGCAGTAAGCACAGGGAAATATCTGCTTCTAAATCCAAAACGCAGCTATCTAACAGAACGGTTGTCAATGTGTGCACTCAACTTCCAGAGTTAAACCCGTGTGTGGATTCAGCAGTCTGCAAACACTTTCTCTGCAGAGTCCCAAAACAGGCGTTTTCAGCCCATTACCGGCATATGGAAGAAACAGCAGTAAGCACAGGGAAATATCTGCTTCTAAATCCAAAACGCAGCTATCTAACAGAACGGTTGTCAATGTGTGCACTCAACTTCCAGAGTTAAACCCGTGTGTGGATTCAGCAGTCTGCAAACACTTTCTCTGCAGAGTCCCAAAACAGGCGTTTTCAACCCATTACCGGCATAAGGAAGAAACAGCAGTAAGCACAGGGAAATATCTGCTTCTAAATCCAAAACGCAGCTATCTAACAGAACGGTTGTCAATGTGTGCACTCAACTTCCAGAGTTAAACCCGTGTGTGGATTCAGCAGTCTGCAAACACTTTCTCTGCAGAGTCCCAAAACAGGCGTTTTCAGCCCATTACCGGCATATGGAAGAAACAGCAGTAAGCACAGGGAAATATCTGCTTCTAAATCCAAAACGCAGCTATCTAACAGAACGGTTGTCAATGTGTGCACTCAACTTCCAGAGTTAAACCCGTGTGTGGATTCAGCAGTCTGCAAACACTTTCTCTGCAGAGTCCCAAAACAGGCGTTTTCAGCCCATTACCGGCATATGGAAGAAACAGTAGTAAGCACAGGGAAATATCTGCTTCTAAATCCAAAACGCAGCTATCTAACAGAACGGTTGTCAATGTGTGCACTCAACTTCCAGAGTTAAACCGGTGTGTGGATTCAGCAGTCTGCAAACACTTTCTCTGCAGAGTCCCAAAACAGGCGTTTCCAGCCCATTACCGGCATATGGAAGAAACAGCAGTAAGCACAGGGAAATACCTCCTTCTAAATCCAAAACGCAGCTATCTAACAGAACGGTTGTCAATGTGTGCACTCAACTTCCAGAGTTAAACCAGTGTGTGGATTCAGCAGTCTGCAAACACTTTCTCTGCAGAGTCCCAAAACAGGCGTTTTCAGCCCATTACCGGCATATGGAAGAAAAAGCAGTAAGCACAGGGAAATATCTGCTTCTAAATCAAAAACGCAGCTATCTAACAGAACGGTTGTCAATGTGTGCACTCAACTTACAGAGATAAACCAGTGTGTGGATTCAGCAGTCTTCAAACTCTTTCTCTGCAGAGTCCCAAAACAGGCGTTTTCAGCCCATTACCGGCATATGGAAGAAACAGCAGTAAGCGCAGGGAAATATCTGCTTCTAAATCCAAAACGCAGCTATCTAACAGAACGGTTTTCAATGTGTGCACTCAAATTCCAGGGTTAAACCCGTGTGTGGATTCAGCAGTCTGCAAACACTTTCTCTGCAGAGTCCCAAAACAGGCGTTTTCAGCCCATTACCGGCATATGGAAGAAACAGCAGTAAGCACAGGGAAATATCTGCTTCTAAATCCAAAACGCAGCTATCTAACAGAACGGTTGTCAATGTGTGCACTCAACTTCCAGAGTTAAACCCGTGTGTGGATTCAGCAGTCTGCAAACACTTTCTCTGCAAAGTCCCAAAACAGGCGTTTTCAGCCCATTACCGGCATATGGAAGAAACAGCAGTAAGCACAGGGAAATATCTGCTTCTAAATCCAAAACGCAGCTATCTAACAGAACGGTTGTCAATGTGTGCACTCAACTTCCAGAGTTAAACCCGTGTGTGGATTCAGCAGTCTGCAAACACTTTCTCTGCAGAGTCCCAAAACAGGCGTTTCCAGCCCATTACCGGCATATGGAAGAAACAGCAGTAAGCACAGGGAAATACCTCCTTCTAAATCCAAAACGCAGCTATCTAACAGAACGGTTGTCAATGTGTGCACTCAACTTCCAGAGTTAAACCAGTGTGTGGATTCAACAGTCTGCAAACACTTTCTCTGCAGAGTCCCAAAACAGGCGTTTTCAGCCCATTACCGGCATATGGAAGAAAAAGCAGTAAGCACAGGGAAATATCTGCTTCTAAATCAAAAACGCAGCTCTCTAACAGAACGGTTGTCAATGTGTGCACTCAACTTCCAGAGATAAACCAGTGTGTGGATTCAGCAGTCTGCAAACTCTTTCTCTGCAGAGTCCCAAAACAGGCGTTTTCAGCCCATTACCGGCATATGGAAGAAACAGCAGTAAGCGCAGGGAAATATCTGCTTCTAAATCCAAAACGCAGCTATCTAACAGAACGGTTTTCAATGTGTGCACTCAACTTCCAGAGTTAAACCCGTGTATGGATTCAGCAGTCTGCAAACACTTTCTCTGCAGAGTCCCAAAACAGGCGTTTTCAGCCCATTACCAGCATATGGAAGAAACAGCAGTAAGCACAGGGAAATATCTGCTTCTAAATCCAAAACGCAGCTATCTAACAGAACGGTTGTCAATGTGTGCACTCAACTTCCAGAGTTAAACCCGTGTGTGGATTCAGCAGTCTGCAAACACTTTCTCTGCAGAGTCCCAAAACAGGCGTTTTCCGCCCATTACCGGCATATGGAAGAAACAGCAGTAAGCACAGGGAAATATCTGCTTCTAAATCCAAAACGCAGCTATCTAACAGAACGGTTGTCAATGTGTGCACTCAACTTCCAGAGTTAAACCCGTGTGTGGATTCAGCAGTCTGCAAACACTTTCTCTGCAGAGTCCCAAAACAGGCGTTTTCAGCCCATTACCGGCATATGGAAGAAACAGCAGTAAGCACAGGGAAATATCTGCTTCTAAATCCAAAACGCAGCTATCTAACAGAACGGTTGTCAATGTGTGCACTCAACTTCCAGAGTTAAACCCGTGTGTGGATTCAGCAGTCTGCAAACACTTTCTCTGCAGAGTCCCAAAACAGACGTTTTCAGCCCATTACCGGCATATGGAAGAAACAGCAGTAAGCACAGGGAAATATCTGCTTCTAAATCCAAAACGCAGCTATCTAACAGAACGGTTGTCAATGTGTGCACTCAACTTCCAGAGTTAAACCCGTGTGTGGATTCAGCAGTCTGCAAACACTTTCTCTGCAGAGTCCCAAAACAGGCGTTTTCAGCCCATTACCGGCATATGGAAGAAACAGCAGTAAGCACAGGGAAATATCTGCTTCTAAATCCAAAACGCAGCTATCTAACAGAACGGTTGTCAATGTGTGCACTCAACTTCCAGAGTTAAACCCGTGTGTGGATTCAGCAGTCTGCAAACACTTTCTCTGCAGAGTCCCAAAACAGGCGTTTTCAACCCATTACCGGCATAAGGAAGAAACAGCAGTAAGCACAGGGAAATATCTGCTTCTAAATCCAAAACGCAGCTATCTAACAGAACGGTTGTCAATGTGTGCACTCAACTTCCAGAGTTAAACCCGTGTGTGGATTCAGCAGTCTGCAAACACTTTCTCTGCAGAGTCCCAAAACAGGCGTTTTCAGCCCATTACCGGCATATGGAAGAAACAGCAGTAAGCACAGGGAAATATCTGCTTCTAAATCCAAAACGCAGCTATCTAACAGAACGGTTGTCAATGTGTGCACTCAACTTCCAGAGTTAAACCCGTGTGTGGATTCAGCAGTCTGCAAACACTTTCTCTGCAGAGTCCCAAAACAGGCGTTTTCAGCCCATTACCGGCATATGGAAGAAACAGCAGTAAGCACAGGGAAATATCTGCTTCTAAATCCAAAACGCAGCTATCTAACAGAACGGTTGTCAATGTGTGCACTCAACTTCCAGAGTTAAACCCGTGTGTGGATTCAGCAGTCTGCAAACACTTTCTCTGCAGAGTCCCAAAACAGGCGTTTTCAGCCCATTACCGGCATATGGAAGAAACAGCAGTAAGCACAGGGAAATATCTGCTTCTAAATCAAAAACGCAGCTATCTAACAGAACGGTTGTCAATGTGTGCACTCAACTTCCAGAGTTAGACCCGTGTGTGGATTCAGCAGTCTGCAAACACTTTCTCTGCAGAGTCCCAAAACAGGCGTTTTCAACCCATTACCGGCATATGGAAGAAACAGCAGTAAGCACAGGGAAATATCTGCTTCTAAATCCAAAACGCAGCTATCTAACAGAACGGTTGTCAATGTGTGCACTCAACTTCCAGAGTTAAACCCGTGTGTGGATTCAGCAGTCTGCAAACACTTTCTCTGCAGAGTCCCAAAACAGGCGTTTTCAGCCCATTACCGGCATATGGAAGAATCAGCAGTAAGCATAGGGAAATATCTACTTCTAAATCCAAAACGCAGCTATCTAACAGAACGGTTGTCAATGTCTGCACTCAACTTCCAGAGTTAAACCCGTGTGTGGATTCAACAGTCTGCAAACACTTTTTGTGCAGAGTCTCAAAACAGGCGTTTTCAGCCCAATAGGGGCATATGGAAGAAACAGCAGTAAGCACAGGGAAATATCTGCTTCTAAATCCAAAACGCACCTATCTAACAGAACGGTTGTCAATGTGTGCACTCAACTTCCAGAGTTAAACCCGTGTGTGGATTCAGCAGTCTGCAAACACTTTCTCTGCAGAGTCCCAAAACAGGCGTTTTCCGCCCATTACCGGCATATGGAAGAAACAGCAGTAAGCACAGGGAAATATCTGCTTCTAAATCCAAAACGCAGCTATCTAACAGAACGGTTGTCAATGTGTGCACTCAACTTCCAGAGTTAAACCCGTGTGTGGATTCAGCAGTCTGCAAACACTTTCTCTGCAGAGTCCCAAAACAGGCGTTTTCAGCCCATTACCGGCATATGGAAGAAACAGCAGTAAGCACAGGGAAATATCTGCTTCTAAATCCAAAACGCAGCTATCTAACAGAACGGTTGTCAATGTGTGCACTCAACTTCCAGAGTTAAACCCGTGTGTGGATTCAGCAGTCTGCAAACACTTTCTCTGCAGAGTCCCAAAACAGGCGTTTTCAGCCCATTACCGGCATATGGAAGAAACAGCAGTAAGCGCAGGGAAATATCTGCTTCTAAATCCAAAACGCAGCTATCTAACAGAACGGTTGTCAATGTGTGCACTCAACTTCCAGAGTTAAACCCGTGTGTGGATTCAGCAGTCTGCAAACACTTTCTCTGCAGAGTCCCAAAACAGGCGTTTTCAGCCCATTACCGGCATATGGAAGAAACAGCAGTAAGCACAGGGAAATATCTGCTTCTAAATCAAAAACGCAGCTATCTAACAGAACGGTTGTCAATGTGTGCACTCAACTTCCAGAGTTAGACCCGTGTGTGGATTCAGCAGTCTGCAAACACTTTCTCTGCAGAGTCCCAAAACAGGCGTTTTCAACCCATTACCGGCATATGGAAGAAACAGCAGTAAGCACAGGGAAATATCTGCTTCTAAATCCAAAACGCAGCTATCTAACAGAACGGTTGTCAATGTGTGCACTCAACTTCCAGAGTTAAACCCGTGTGTGGATTCAGCAGTCTGCAAACACTTTCTCTGCAGAGTCCCAAAACAGGCGTTTCCAGCCCATTACCGGCATATGGAAGAAACAGCAGTAAGCACAGGGAAATACCTCCTTCTAAATCCAAAACGCAGCTATCTAACAGAACGGTTGTCAATGTGTGCACTCAACTTCCAGAGTTAAACCAGTGTGTGGATTCAGCAGTCTGCAAACACTTTCTCTGCAGAGTCCCAAAACAGGCGTTTTCAGCCCATTACCGGCATATGGAAAAAAAGCAGTAATCACAGGGAAATATCTGCTTCAAAATCAAAAACGCAGCTATCTAACAGAACGGTTGTCAATGTGTGCACTCAACTTCCAGAGATAAACCAGTGTGTGGATTCAGCAGTCTGCAAACTCTTTCTCTGCAGAGTCCCAAAACAGGCGTTTTCAGCCCATTACCGGCATATGGAAGAAACAGCAGTAAGCGCCGGGAAATATCTGCTTCTAAATCCAAAACGCAGCTATCTAACAGAACGGTTTTCAATGTGTGCACTCAACTTCCAGAGTTAAACCCGTGTGTGGATTCAGCAGTCTGCAAACACTTTCTCTGCAGAGTCCCAAAACAGACGTTTTCAGCCCATTACCGGCATATGGAAGAAACAGCAGTAAGCACAGGGAAATATCTGCTTCTAAATCCAAAACGCAGCTATCTAACACAACGGTTGTCAATGTGTGCACTCAACTTCCAGAGTTAAACCCGTGTGTGGATTCAGCAGTCTGCAAACACTTTCTCTGCAGAGTCCCAAAACAGGCGTTTTCAGCCCATTACCGGCATATGGAAGAAACAGCAGTAAGCAGAGGGAAATATCTGCTTCTAAATCCAAAACGCAGCTATCTAACAGAACGGTTGTCAATGTGTGCACTCAACTTCCAGAGTTAAACCCGTGTGTGGATTCAGCAGTCTGCAAACACTTTCTCTGCAGAGTCCCAAAACAGGCGTTTTCAGCCCATTACTGGCATATGGAAGAAACAGCAGTAAGCACAGGGAAATATCTGCTTCTAAATCCAAAACGCAGCTATCTAACAGAACGGTTGTCAATGTGTGCACTCAACTTCCAGAGTTAAACCCGTGTGTGGATTCAGCAGTCTGCAAACACTTTCTCTGCAGAGTCCCAAAACAGGCGTTTTCAGCCCATTACCGGCATATGGAAGAAACAGCAGTAAGCACAGGGAAATATCTGCTTCTAAATCCAAAACGCAGCTATCTAACAGAACGGTTGTCAATGTGTGCACTCAACTTCCAGAGTTAAACCCGTGTGTGGATTCAGCAGTCTGCAAACACTTTCTCTGCAGAGTCCCAAAACAGGCGTTTTCAGCCCATCACCGGCATATGGAAGAAACAGCAGTAAGCACAGGGAAATATCTGCTTCTAAATCCAAAACGCAGCTATCTAACAGAACGGTTGTCAATGTCTGCACTCAACTTCCAGAGTTAAACCCGTGTGTGGATTCAGCAGTCTGCAAACACTTTCTCTGCAAAGTCCCAAAACAGGCGTTTTCAGCCCATTACCGGCATAGGGAAGAAACAGCAGTAAGCACAGGGAAATATCTGCTTCTAAATCCAAAACGCAGCTATCTAACAGAACGGTTGTCAATGTGTGCACTCAACTTCCAGAGTTAAACCCGTGTGTGGATTCAGCAGTCTTCAAACACTTTCTCTGCAGAGTCCCAAAACAGGCGTTTTCAGCCCATTACCGGCATATGGAAGAAACAGCAGTAAGCACAGGGAAATATCTGCTTCTAAATCCAAAACGCAGCTATCTAACAGAACGGTTGTCAATGTGTGCACTCAACTTCCAGAGTTAAACCCGTGTGTGGATTCAGCAGTCTGCAAACACTTTCTCTGCAGAGTCCCAAAACAGCCGTTTTCAGCCCATCACCGGCATATGGAAGAAACAGCAGTAAGCACAGGGAAATATCTGCTTCTAAATCCAAAACGCAGCTATCTAACAGAACGGTTGTCAATGTCTGCACTCAACTTCCAGAGTTAAACCCGTGTGTGGATTCAGCAGTCTGCAAACACTTTCTCTGCAAAGTCCCAAAACAGGCGTTTTCAGCCCATTACCGGCATATGGAAGAAACAGCAGTAAGCACAGGGAAATATCTGCTTCTAAATCCAAAACGCAGCTATCTAACAGAACGGTTGTCAATGTGTGCACTCAACTTCCAGAGTTAAACCCGTGTGTGGATTCAGCAGTCTTCAAACACTTTCTCTGCAGAGTCCCAAAACAGGCGTTTTCAGCCCATTACCGGCATATGGAAGAAACAGCAGTAAGCACAGGGAAATATCTGCTTCTAAATCCAAAACGCAGCTATCTAACAGAACGGTTGTCAATGTGTGCACTCAACTTCCAGAGTTAAACCCGTGTGTGGATTCAGCAGTCTGCAAACACTTTCTCTGCAGAGTCCCAAAACAGGCGTTTTCAACCCATTACCGGCATAAGGAAGAAACAGCAGTAAGCACAGGGAAATATCTGCTTCTAAATCCAAAACGCAGCTATCTAACAGAACGGTTGTCAATGTGTGCACTCAACTTCCAGAGTTAAACCCGTGTGTGGATTCAGCAGTCTGCAAACACTTTCTCTGCAGAGTCCCAAAACAGGCGTTTTCAGCCCATTACCGGCATATGGAAGAAACAGCAGTAAGCACAGGGAAATATCTGCTTCTAAATCCAAAACGCAGCTATCTAACAGAACGGTTGTCAATGTGTGCACTCAACTTCCAGAGTTAAACCCGTGTGTGGATTCAGCAGTCTGCAAACACTTTCTCTGCAGAGTCCCAAAACAGGCGTTTTCAGCCCATTACCGGCATATGGAAGAAACAGCAGTAAGCACAGGGAAATTTCTGCTTCTAAATCCAAAACGCAGCTATCTAACAGAACGGTTGTCAATGTGTGCACTCAACTTCCAGAGTTAAACCCGTGTGTGGATTCAGCAGTCTGCAAACACTTTCTCTGCAGAGTCCCAAAACAGGCGTTTTCAGCCCATTACCGGCATATGGAAGAAACAGCAGTAAGCACAGGGAAATATCTGCTTCTAAATCAAAAACGCAGCTATCTAACAGAACGGTTGTCAATGTGTGCACTCAACTTCCAGAGTTAGTCCCGTGTGTGGATTAAGCAGTCTGCAAACACTTTCTCTGCAGAGTCCCAAAACAGGCGTTTTCAACCCATTACCGGCATATGGAAGAAACAGCAGTAAGCACAGGGAAATATCTGCTTCTAAATCCAAAACGCAGCTATCTAACAGAACGGTTGTCAATGTGTGCACTCAACTTCCAGAGTTAAACCCGTGTGTGGATTCAGCAGTCTGCAAACACTTTCTCTGCAGAGTCCCAAAACAGGCGTTTTCAGCCCATTACCGGCATATGGAAGAATCAGCAGTAAGCATAGGGAAATATCTACTTCTAAATCCAAAACGCAGCTATCTAACAGAACGGTTGTCAATGTCTGCACTCAACTTCCAGAGTTAAACCCGTGTGTGGATTCAACAGTCTGCAAACACTTTTTGTGCAGAGTCTCAAAACAGGCGTTTTCAGCCCAATAGGGGCATATGGAAGAAACAGCAGTAAGCACAGGGAAATATCTGCTTCTAAATCCAAAACGCACCTATCTAACAGAACGGTTGTCAATGTGTGCACTCAACTTCCAGAGTTAAACCCGTGTGTGGATTCAGCAGTCTGCAAACACTTTCTCTGCAGAGTCCCAAAACAGGCGTTTTCCGCCCATTACCGGCATATGGAAGAAACAGCAGTAAGCACAGGGAAATATCTGCTTCTAAATCCAAAACGCAGCTATCTAACAGAACGGTTGTCAATGTGTGCACTCAACTTCCAGAGTTAAACCCGTGTGTGGATTCAGCAGTCTGCAAACACTTTCTCTGCAGAGTCCCAAAACAGGCGTTTTCAGCCCATTACCGGCATATGGAAGAAACAGCAGTAAGCACAGGGAAATATCTGCTTCTAAATCCAAAACGCAGCTATCTAACAGAACGGTTGTCAATGTGTGCACTCAACTTCCAGAGTTAAACCCGTGTGTGGATTCAGCAGTCTGCAAACACTTTCTCTGCAGAGTCCCAAAACAGGCGTTTTCAGCCCATTACCGGCATATGGAAGAAACAGCAGTAAGCGCAGGGAAATATCTGCTTCTAAATCCAAAACGCAGCTATCTAACAGAACGGTTGTCAATGTGTGCACTCAACTTCCAGAGTTAAACCCGTGTGTGGATTCAGCAGTCTGCAAACACTTTCTCTGCAGAGTCCCAAAACAGGCGTTTTCAGCCCATTACCGGCATATGGAAGAAACAGCAGTAAGCACAGGGAAATATCTGCTTCTAAATCAAAAACGCAGCTATCTAACAGAACGGTTGTCAATGTGTGCACTCAACTTCCAGAGTTAGACCCGTGTGTGGATTCAGCAGTCTGCAAACACTTTCTCTGCAGAGTCCCAAAACAGGCGTTTTCAACCCATTACCGGCATATGGAAGAAACAGCAGTAAGCACAGGGAAATATCTGCTTCTAAATCCAAAACGCAGCTATCTAACAGAACGGTTGTCAATGTGTGCACTCAACTTCCAGAGTTAAACCCGTGTGTGGATTCAGCAGTCTGCAAACACTTTCTCTGCAGAGTCCCAAAACAGGCGTTTCCAGCCCATTACCGGCATATGGAAGAAACAGCAGTAAGCACAGGGAAATACCTCCTTCTAAATCCAAAACGCAGCTATCTAACAGAACGGTTGTCAATGTGTGCACTCAACTTCCAGAGTTAAACCAGTGTGTGGATTCAGCAGTCTGCAAACACTTTCTCTGCAGAGTCCCAAAACAGGCGTTTTCAGCCCATTACCGGCATATGGAAAAAAAGCAGTAATCACAGGGAAATATCTGCTTCAAAATCAAAAACGCAGCTATCTAACAGAACGGTTGTCAATGTGTGCACTCAACTTCCAGAGATAAACCAGTGTGTGGATTCAGCAGTCTGCAAACTCTTTCTCTGCAGAGTCCCAAAACAGGCGTTTTCAGCCCATTACCGGCATATGGAAGAAACAGCAGTAAGCGCAGGGAAATATCTGCTTCTAAATCCAAAACGCAGCTATCTAACAGAACGGTTTTCAATGTGTGCACTCAACTTCCAGAGTTAAACCCGTGTGTGGATTCAGCAGTCTGCAAACACTTTCTCTGCAGAGTCCCAAAACAGACGTTTTCAGCCCATTACCGGCATATGGAAGAAACAGCAGTAAGCACAGGGAAATATCTGCTTCTAAATCCAAAACGCAGCTATCTAACACAACGGTTGTCAATGTGTGCACTCAACTTCCAGAGTTAAACCCGTGTGTGGATTCAGCAGTCTGCAAACACTTTCTCTGCAGAGTCCCAAAACAGGCGTTTTCAGCCCATTACCGGCATATGGAAGAAACAGCAGTAAGCAGAGGGAAATATCTGCTTCTAAATCCAAAACGCAGCTATCTAACAGAACGGTTGTCAATGTGTGCACTCAACTTCCAGAGTTAAACCCGTGTGTGGATTCAGCAGTCTGCAAACACTTTCTCTGCAGAGTCCCAAAACAGGCGTTTTCAGCCCATTACTGGCATATGGAAGAAACAGCAGTAAGCACAGGGAAATATCTGCTTCTAAATCCAAAACGCAGCTATCTAACAGAACGGTTGTCAATGTGTGCACTCAACTTCCAGAGTTAAACCCGTGTGTGGATTCAGCAGTCTGCAAACACTTTCTCTGCAGAGTCCCAAAACAGGCGTTTTCAGCCCATTACCGGCATATGGAAGAAACAGCAGTAAGCACAGGGAAATATCTGCTTCTAAATCCAAAACGCAGCTATCTAACAGAACGGTTGTCAATGTGTGCACTCAACTTCCAGAGTTAAACCCGTGTGTGGATTCAGCAGTCTGCAAACACTTTCTCTGCAGAGTCCCAAAACAGGCGTTTTCAGCCCATCACCGGCATATGGAAGAAACAGCAGTAAGCACAGGGAAATATCTGCTTCTAAATCCAAAAGGCAGCTATCTAACAGAACGGTTGTCAATGTCTGCACTCAACTTCCAGAGTTAAACCCGTGTGTGGATTCAGCAGTCTGCAAACACTTTCTCTGCAAAGTCCCAAAACAGGCGTTTTCAGCCCATTACCAGCATATGGAAGAAACAGCAGTAAGCACAGGGAAATATCTGCTTCTAAATCAAAAACGCAGCTATCTAACAGAACGGTTGTCAATGTGTGCACTCAACTTCCAGAGTTAAACCCGTGTGTGGATTCAGCAGTCTTCAAACACTTTCTCTGCAGAGTCCCAAAACAGGCGTTTTCAGCCCATTACCGGCATATGGAAGAAACAGCAGTAAGCACAGGGAAATATCTGCTTCTAAATCAAAAACGCAGCTATCTAACAGAACGGTTGTCAATGTGTGCACTCAACTTCCAGAGATAAACCAGTGTGTGGATTCAGCAGTCTGCAAACACTTTCTCTGCAGAGTCCCAAAACAGGCGTTTTCAGCCCATTACTGGCATATGGAAGAAAAAGCAGTAAGCACAGGGAAATATCTGCTTCTAAATCAAAAACGCAGCTATCTAACAGAACGGTTGTCAATGTGTGCACTCAACTTCCAGAGTTAAACCCGTGTGTGGATTCAGCAGTCTGCAAACACTTTCTCTGCAGAGTCCCAAAACAGGCGTTTTCAGCCCATTACCGGCATATGGAAGAAACAGTAGTAAGCACAGGGAAATATCTGCTTCTAAATCCAAAACGCAGCTATCTAACAGAACGGTTGTCAATGTGTGCACTCAACTTCCAGAGTTAAACCGGTGTGTGGATTCAGCAGTCTGCAAACACTTTCTCTGCAGAGTCCCAAAACAGGCGTTTCCAGCCCATTACCGGCATATGGAAGAAACAGCAGTAAGCACAGGGAAATACCTCCTTCTAAATCCAAAACGCAGCTATCTAACAGAACGGTTGTCAATGTGTGCACTCAACTTCCAGAGTTAAACCAGTGTGTGGATTCAGCAGTCTGCAAACACTTTCTCTGCAGAGTCCCAAAACAGGCGTTTTCAGCCTTTACCGGCATATGGAAGAAAAAGCAGTAAGCACAGGGAAATATCTGCTTCTAAATCAAAAACGCAGCTCTCTAACAGAACGGTTGTCAATGTGTGCACTCAACTTCCAGAGATAAACCAGTGTGTGGATTCAGCAGTCTGCAAACTCTTTCTCTGCAGAGTCCCAAAACAGGCGATTTCAGCCCATTACCGGCATATGGAAGAAACAGCAGTAAGCGCAGGGAAATATCTGCTTCTAAATCCAAAACGCAGCTATCTAACAGAACGGTTTTCAATGTGTGCACTCAACTTCCCGAGTTAAACCCGTGTGTGGATTCAGCAGTCTGCAAACACTTTCTCTGCAGAGTCCCAAAACAGGCGTTTTCAGCCCATTACCAGCTTATGGAAGAAACAGCAGTAAGCATAGGGAAATATCTGCTTCTAAATCCAAAACGCAGCTATCTAACAGAACGGTTGTCAATGTGTGCACTCAACTTCCAGAGTTAGACCCGTGTGTGGATTCAGCAGTCTGCAAACACTTTCTCTGCAGAGTCCCAAAACAGGCGTTTTCAACCCATTACCGGCATATGGAAGAAACAGCAGTAAGCACAGGGTAATATCTGCTTCTAAATCCAAAACGCAGCTATCTAACAGAACGGTTGTCAATGTGTGCACTCAACTTCCAGAGTTAAACCCGTGTGTGGATTCAGCAGTCTGCAAACACTTTCTCTGCAGAGTCCCAAAACAGGCGTTTTCAGCCCATTACCGGCATATGGAAGAAACAGCAGTAAGCACAGGGAAATATCTGCTTCTAAATCCAAAACGCAGCTATCTAACAGAACGGTTGTCAATGTGTGCACTCAACTTCCAGAGTTAAACCCGTGTGTGGATTCAGCAGTCTGCAAACACTTTCTCTGCAGAGTCCCAAAACAGGCGTTTTCAGCCCATTACCGGCATATGGAAGAAACAGCAGTAAGCACAGGGAAATATCTGCTTCTAAATCCAAAACGCAGCTATCTAACAGAACGGTTGTCAATGTGTGCACTCAACTTCCAGAGTTAAACCCGTGTGTGGATTCAGCAGTCTGCAAACACTTTCTCTGCAGAGTCCCAAAACAGGCGTTTTCAGCCCATTACCGGCATATGGAAGAAACAGCAGTAAGCACAGGGAAATATCTGCTTCTAAATCAAAAACGCAGCTATCTAACAGAACGGTTGTCAATGTGTGCACTCAACTTCCAGAGTTAGACCCGTGTGTGGATTCAGCAGTCTGCAAACACTTTCTCTGCAGAGTCCCAAAACAGGCGTTTTCAACCCATTACCGGCATATGGAAGAAACAGCAGTAAGCACAGGGAAATATCTGCTTCTAAATCCAAAACGCAGCTATCTAACAGAACGGTTGTCAATGTGTGCACTCAACTTCCAGAGTTAAACCCGTGTGTGGATTCAGCAGTCTGCAAACACTTTCTCTGCAGAGTCCCAAAACAGGCGTTTTCAGCCCATTACCGGCATATGGAAGAAACAGCAGTAAGCATAGGGAAATATCTACTTCTAAATCCAAAACGCAGCTATCTAACAGAACGGTTGTCAATGTCTGCACTCAACTTCCAGAGTTAAACCCGTGTGTGGATTCAACAGTCTGCAAACACTTTTTGTGCAGAGTCTCAAAACAGGCGTTTTCAGCACAATAGGGGCATATGGAAGAAACAGCAGTAAGCACAGGGAAATATCTGCTTCTAAATCCAAAACGCAGCTATCTAACAGAACGGTTGTCAATGTGTGCACTCACCTTCCAGAGTTAGACCCGTGTGTGGATTCAGCAGTCTGCAAACACTTTCTCTGCAGAGTCCCAAAACAGGCGTTTTCAACCCATTACCGGCATATGGAAGAAACAGCAGTAAGCACAGGGAAATATCTGCTTCTAAATCCAAAACGCAGCTATCTAACAGAACGGTTGTCAATGTGTGCACTCAACTTCCAGAGTTAAACCCGTGTGTGGATTCAGCAGTCTGCAAACACTTTCTCTGCAGAGTCCCAAAACAGGCGTTTTCAGCCCATTACCGGCATATGGAAGAAACAGTACTAAGCACAGGGAAATATCTGCTTCTAAATCCAAAACGCAGCTATCTAACAGAACGGTTGTCAATGTGTGCACTCAACTTCCAGAGTTAAACCGGTGTGTGGATTCAGCAGTCTGCAAACACTTTCTCTGCAGAGTCCCAAAACAGGCGTTTCCAGCCCATTACCGGCATATGGAAGAAACAGCAGTAAGCACAGGGAAATACCTCCTTCTAAATCCAAAACGCAGCTATCTAACAGAACGGTTGTCAATGTGTGCACTCAACTTCCAGAGTTAAACCAGTGTGTGGATTCAGCAGTGTGCAAACACTTTCTCTGCAGAGTCCCAAAACAGGCGTTTTCAGCCCATTACCGGCATATGGAAGAAAAAGCAGTAAGCACAGGGAAATATCTGCTTCTAAATCAAAAACGCAGCTATCTAACAGAACGGTTGTCAATGTGTGCACTCAACTTCCAGAGATAAACCAGTGTGTGGATTCAGCAGTCTGCAAACTCTTTCTCTGCAGAGTCCCAAAACAGGCGTTTTCAGCCCATTACCGGCATATGGAAGAAACAGCAGTAAGCGCAGGGAAATATCTGCTTCTAAATCCAAAACGCAGCTATCTAACAGAACGGTTTTCAATGTGTGCACTCAACTTCCAGGGTTAAACCCGTGTGTGGATTCAGCAGTCTGCAAACACTTTCTCTGCAGAGTCCCAAAACAGGCGTTTTCAGCCCATTACCGGCATATGGAAGAAACAGCAGTAAGCACAGGGAAATATCTGCTTCTAAATCCAAAACGCAGCTATCTAACAGAACGGTTGTCAATGTGTGCACTCAACTTCCAGAGTTAAACCCGTGTGTGGATTCAGCAGTCTGCAAACACTTTCTCTGCAGAGTCCCAAAACAGGCGTTTTCAGCCCATTACCGGCATATGGAAGAAACAGCAGTAAGCACAGGGAAATATCTGCTTCTAAATCCAAAACGCAGCTATCTAACAGAACGGTTGTCAATGTGTGCACTCAACTTCCAGAGTTAAACCCGTGTGTGGATTCAGCAGTCTGCAAACACTTTCTCTGCAGAGTCCCAAACAGGCGTTTTCAGCCCATTACCGGCATATGGAAGAAACAGCAGTAAGCACAGGGAAATATCTGCTTCTAAATCCAAAACGCAGCTATCTAACAGAACGGTTGTCAATGTGTGCACTCAACTTCCAGAGTTAAACCCGTGTGTGGATTCAGCAGTGTGCAAACACTTTCTCTGCAGAGTCCCAAAACAGGCGTTTTCAGCCCATAACCAGCATATGGAAGAAACAGCAGTAAGCACAGGGAAATATCTGCTTCTAAATCCAAAACGCAGCTATCTAACAGAACGGTTGTCAATGTGTGCACTCAACTTCCAGAGTTAAACCCGTGTGTGGATTCAGCAGTCTGCAAACACTTTCTCTGCAGAGTCCCAAAACAGGCGTTTTCAGCCCATTACCGGCATATGGAAGAAACAGCAGTAAGCACAGGGAAATATCTGCTTCTAAATCAAAAACGCAGCTATCTAACAGAACGGTTGTCAATGTGTGCACTCAACTTCCAGAGTTAAACCCGTGTGTGGATTCAGAAGTCTGCAAACACTTTCTTTGCAGAGTCCCAAAACAGGCGTTTTCAGCCCATTACCGGCATATGGAAGAAACAGCAGTATGCACAGGGATATATCTGCTTCTAAATCCAAAACGCAGCTATCTAACAGAACGGTTGTCAATGTGTGCACTCAACTTCCAGAGTTAAACCCGTGTGTGGATTCAGCAGTCTGCAAACACTTTCTCTGCAGAGTCCCAAAACAGGCGTTTTCAGCCCATTACCGGCATAGGGAAGAAACAGCAGTAAGCACAGGGAAATATCTGCTTCTAAATCCAAAACGCAGCTATCTAACAGAACGGTTGTCAATGTCTGCACTCAACTTCCAGAGTTAAACCCGTGTGTGGATTCAACAGTCTGCAAACACTTTTTGTGCAGAGTCTCAAAACAGGCGTTTTCAGCACAATAGGGGCATATGGAAGAAACAGCAGTAAGCACAGGGAAATATCTGCTTCTAAATCCAAAACGCAGCTATCTAACAGAACGGTTGTCAATGTGTGCACTCACCTTCCAGAGTTAGACCCGTGTGTGGATTCAGCAGTCTGCAAACACTTTCTCTGCAGAGTCCCAAAACAGGCGTTTTCAACCCATTACCGGCATATGGAAGAAACAGCAGTAAGCACAGGGAAATATCTGCTTCTAAATCCAAAACGCAGCTATCTAACAGAACGGTTGTCAATGTGTGCACTCAACTTCCAGAGTTAAACCCGTGTGTGGATTCAGCAGTCTGCAAACACTTTCTCTGCAGAGTCCCAAAACAGGCGTTTTCAGCCCATTACCGGCATATGGAAGAAACAGTAGTAAGCACAGGGAAATATCTGCTTCTAAATCCAAAACGCAGCTATCTAACAGAACGGTTGTCAATGTGTGCACTCAACTTCCAGAGTTAAACCGGTGTGTGGATTCAGCAGTCTGCAAACACTTTCTCTGCAGAGTCCCAAAACAGGCGTTTCCAGCCCATTACCGGCATATGGAAGAAACAGCAGTAAGCACAGGGAAATACCTCCTTCTAAATCCAAAACGCAGCTATCTAACAGAACGGTTGTCAATGTGTGCACTCAACTTCCAGAGTTAAACCAGTGTGTGGATTCAGCAGTGTGCAAACACTTTCTCTGCAGAGTCCCAAAACAGGCGTTTTCAGCCCATTACCGGCATATGGAAGAAAAAGCAGTAAGCACAGGGAAATATCTGCTTCTAAATCAAAAACGCAGCTTTCTAACAGAACGGTTGTCAATGTGTGCACTCAACTTCCAGAGATAAACCAGTGTGTGGATTCAGCAGTCTGCAAACTCTTTCTCTGCAGAGTCCCAAAACAGGCGTTTTCAGCCCATTACCGGCATATGGAAGAAACAGCAGTAAGCGCAGGGAAATATCTGCTTCTAAATCCAAAACGCAGCTATCTAACAGAACGGTTTTCAATGTGTGCACTCAACTTCCAGGGTTAAACCCGTGTGTGGATTCAGCAGTCTGCAAACACTTTCTCTGCAGAGTCCCAAAACAGGCGTTTTCAGCCCATTACCGGCATATGGAAGAAACAGCAGTAAGCACAGGGAAATATCTGCTTCTAAATCCAAAACGCAGCTATCTAACAGAACGGTTGTCAATGTGTGCACTCAACTTCCAGAGTTAAACCAGTGTGTGGATTCAGCAGTGTGCAAACACTTTCTCTGCAGAGTCCCAAAACAGGCGTTTTCAGCCCATTACCGGCATATGGAAGAAAAAGCAGTAAGCACAGGGAAATATCTGCTTCTAAATCAAAAACGCAGCTATCTAACAGAACGGTTGTCAATGTGTGCACTCAACTTCCAGAGATAAACCAGTGTGTGGATTCAGCAGTCTGCAAACTCTTTCTCTGCAGAGTCCCAAAACAGGCGTTTTCAGCCCATTACCGGCATATGGAAGAAACAGCAGTAAGCGCAGGGAAATATCTGCTTCTAAATCCAAAACGCAGCTATCTAACAGAACGGTTTTCAATGTGTGCACTCAACTTCCAGGGTTAAACCCGTGTGTGGATTCAGCAGTCTGCAAACACTTTCTCTGCAGAGTCCCAAAACAGGCGTTTTCAGCCCATTACCGGCATATGGAAGAAACAGCAGTAAGCACAGGGAAATATCTGCTTCTAAATCCAAAACGCAGCTATCTAACAGAACGGTTGTCAATGTGTGCACTCAACTTCCAGAGTTAAACCCGTGTGTGGATTCAGCAGTCTGCAAACACTTTCTCTGCAGAGTCCCAAAACAGGCGTTTTCAGCCCATTACCGGCATATGGAAGAAACAGCAGTAAGCACAGGGAAATATCTGCTTCTAAATCCAAAACGCAGCTATCTAACAGAACGGTTGTCAATGTGTGCACTCAACTTCCAGAGTTAAACCCGTGTGTGGATTCAGCAGTCTGCAAACACTTTCTCTGCAGAGTCCCAAAACAGGCGTTTTCAGCCCATCACCGACATATGGAAGAAACAGCAGTAAGCACAGGGAAATATCTGCTTCTAAATCCAAAACGCAGCTATCTAACAGAACGGTTGTCAATGTCTGCACTCAACTTCCAGAGTTAAACCCGTGTGTGGATTCAGCAGTCTGCAAACACTTTCTCTGCAAAGTCCCAAAACAGGCGTTTTCAGCCCATTACCGGCATATGGAAGAAACAGCAGTAAGCACAGGGAAATATCTGCTTCTAAATCCAAAACGCAGCTATCTAACAGAACGGTTGTCAATGTGTGCACTCAACTTCCAGAGTTAAACCCGTGTGTGGATTCAGCAGTCTTCAAACACTTTCTCTGCAGAGTCCCAAAACAGGCGTTTTCAGCCCATTACCGGCATATGGAAGAAACAGCAGTAAGCACAGGGAAATATCTGCTTCTAAATCCAAAACGCAGCTATCTAACAGAACGGTTGTCAATGTGTGCACTCAACTTCCAGAGTTAAACCCGTGTGTGGATTCAGCAGTCTGCAAACACTTTCTCTGCAGAGTCCCAAAACAGGCGTTTTCAACCCATTACCGGCATAAGGAAGAAACAGCAGTAAGCACAGGGAAATATCTGCTTCTAAATCCAAAACGCAGCTATCTAACAGAACGGTTGTCAATGTGTGCACTCAACTTCCAGAGTTAAACCCGTGTGTGGATTCAGCAGTCTGCAAACACTTTCTCTGCAGAGTCCCAAAACAGGCGTTTTCAGCCCATTACCGGCATATGGAAGAAACAGCAGTAAGCACAGGGAAATATCTGCTTCTAAATCCAAAACGCAGCTATCTAACAGAACGGTTGTCAATGTGTGCACTCAACTTCCAGAGTTAAACCCGTGTGTGGATTCAGCAGTCTGCAAACACTTTCTCTGCAGAGTCCCAAAACAGGCGTTTTCAGCCCATTACCGGCATATGGAAGAAACAGCAGTAAGCACAGGGAAATATCTGCTTCTAAATCCAAAACGCAGCTATCTAACAGAACGGTTGTCAATGTGTGCACTCAACTTCCAGAGTTAAACCCGTGTGTGGATTCAGCAGTCTGCAAACACTTTCTCTGCAGAGTCCCAAAACAGGCGTTTTCAGCCCATTACCGGCATATGGAAGAAACAGCAGTAAGCACAGGGAAATATCTGCTTCTAAATCAAAAACGCAGCTATCTAACAGAACGGTTGTCAATGTGTGCACTCAACTTCCAGAGTTAGACCCGTGTGTGGATTCAGCAGTCTGCAAACACTTTCTCTGCAGAGTCCCAAAACAGGCGTTTTCAACCCATTACCGGCATATGGAAGAAACAGCAGTAAGCACAGGGAAATATCTGCTTCTAAATCCAAAACGCAGCTATCTAACAGAACGGTTGTCAATGTGTGCACTCAACTTCCAGAGTTAAACCCGTGTGTGGATTCAGCAGTCTGCAAACACTTTCTCTGCAGAGTCCCAAAACAGGCGTTTTCAGCCCATTACCGGCATATGGAAGAATCAGCAGTAAGCATAGGGAAATATCTACTTCTAAATCCAAAACGCAGCTATCTAACAGAACGGTTGTCAATGTCTGCACTCAACTTCCAGAGTTAAACCCGTGTGTGGATTCAACAGTCTGCAAACACTTTTTGTGCAGAGTCTCAAAACAGGCGTTTTCAGCCCAATAGGGGCATATGGAAGAAACAGCAGTAAGCACAGGGAAATATCTGCTTCTAAATCCAAAACGCACCTATCTAACAGAACGGTTGTCAATGTGTGCACTCAACTTCCAGAGTTAAACCCGTGTGTGGATTCAGCAGTCTGCAAACACTTTCTCTGCAGAGTCCCAAAACAGGCGTTTTCCGCCCATTACCGGCATATGGAAGAAACAGCAGTAAGCACAGGGAAATATCTGCTTCTAAATCCAAAACGCAGCTATCTAACAGAACGGTTGTCAATGTGTGCACTCAACTTCCAGAGTTAAACCCGTGTGTGGATTCAGCAGTCTGCAAACACTTTCTCTGCAGAGTCCCAAAACAGGCGTTTTCAACCCATTACCGGCATATGGAAGAAACAGCAGTAAGCACAGGGAAATATCTGCTTCTAAATCCAAAACGCAGCTATCTAACAGAACGGTTGTCAATGTGTGCACTCAACTTCCAGAGTTAAACCCGTGTGTGGATTCAGCAGTCTGCAAACACTTTCTCTGCAGAGTCCCAAAACAGGCGTTTTCAGCCCATTACCGGCATATGGAAGAAACAGTAGTAAGCACAGGGAAATATCTGCTTCTAAATCCAAAACGCAGCTATCTAACAGAACGGTTGTCAATGTGTGCACTCAACTTCCAGAGTTAAACCGGTGTGTGGATTCAGCAGTCTGCAAACACTTTCTCTGCAGAGTCCCAAAACAGGCGTTTCCAGCCCATTACCGGCATATGGAAGAAACAGCAGTAAGCACAGGGAAATACCTCCTTCTAAATCCAAAAGGCAGCTATCTAACAGAACGGTTGTCAATGTGTGCACTCAACTTCCAGAGTTAAACCAGTGTGTGGATTCAGCAGTGTGCAAACACTTTCTCTGCAGAGTCCCAAAACAGGCGTTTTCAGCCCATTACCGGCATATGGAAGAAAAAGCAGTAAGCACAGGGAAATATCTGCTTCTAAATCAAAAACGCAGCTTTCTAACAGAACGGTTGTCAATGTGTGCACTCAACTTCCAGAGATAAACCAGTGTGTGGATTCAGCAGTCTGCAAACTCTTTCTCTGCAGAGTCCCAAAACAGGCGTTTTCAGCCCATTACCGGCATATGGAAGAAACAGCAGTAAGCGCAGGGAAATATCTGCTTCTAAATCCAAAACGCAGCTATCTAACAGAACGGTTTTCAATGTGTGCACTCAACTTCCAGGGTTAAACCCGTGTGTGGATTCAGCAGTCTGCAAACACTTTCTCTGCAGAGTCCCAAAACAGGCGTTTTCAGCCCATTACCGGCATATGGAAGAAACAGCAGTAAGCACAGGGAAATATCTGCTTCTAAATCCAAAACGCAGCTATCTAACAGAACGGTTGTCAATGTGTGCACTCAACTTCCAGAGTTAAACCAGTGTGTGGATTCAGCAGTGTGCAAACACTTTCTCTGCAGAGTCCCAAAACAGGCGTTTTCAGCCCATTACCGGCATATGGAAGAAAAAGCAGTAAGCACAGGGAAATATCTGCTTCTAAATCAAAAACGCAGCTATCTAACAGAACGGTTGTCAATGTGTGCACTCAACTTCCAGAGATAAACCAGTGTGTGGATTCAGCAGTCTGCAAACTCTTTCTCTGCAGAGTCCCAAAACAGGCGTTTTCAGCCCATTACCGGCATATGGAAGAAACAGCAGTAAGCGCAGGGAAATATCTGCTTCTAAATCCAAAACGCAGCTATCTAACAGAACGGTTTTCAATGTGTGCACTCAACTTCCAGGGTTAAACCCGTGTGTGGATTCAGCAGTCTGCAAACACTTTCTCTGCAGAGTCCCAAAACAGGCGTTTTCAGCCCATTACCGGCATATGGAAGAAACAGCAGTAAGCACAGGGAAATATCTGCTTCTAAATCCAAAACGCAGCTATCTAACAGAACGGTTGTCAATGTGTGCACTCAACTTCCAGAGTTAAACCCGTGTGTGGATTCAGCAGTCTGCAAACACTTTCTCTGCAGAGTCCCAAAACAGGCGTTTTCAGCCCATTACCGGCATATGGAAGAAACAGCAGTAAGCACAGGGAAATATCTGCTTCTAAATCCAAAACGCAGCTATCTAACAGAACGGTTGTCAATGTGTGCACTCAACTTCCAGAGTTAAACCCGTGTGTGGATTCAACAGTCTGCAAACACTTTCTCTGCAGAGTCCCAAAACAGGCGTTTTCAGCCCATCACCGACATATGGAAGAAACAGCAGTAAGCACAGGGAAATATCTGCTTCTAAATCCAAAACGCAGCTATCTAACAGAACGGTTGTCAATGTCTGCACTCAACTTCCAGAGTTAAACCCGTGTGTGGATTCAGCAGTCTGCAAACACTTTCTCTGCAAAGTCCCAAAACAGGCGTTTTCAGCCCATTACCGGCATATGGAAGAAACAGCAGTAAGCACAGGGAAATATCTGCTTCTAAATCCAAAACGCAGCTATCTAACAGAACGGTTGTCAATGTGTGCACTCAACTTCCAGAGTTAAACCCGTGTGTGGATTCAGCAGTCTTCAAACACTTTCTCTGCAGAGTCCCAAAACAGGCGTTTTCAGCCCATTACCGGCATATGGAAGAAACAGCAGTAAGCACAGGGAAATATCTGCTTCTAAATCCAAAACGCAGCTATCTAACAGAACGGTTGTCAATGTGTGCACTCAACTTCCAGAGTTAAACCCGTGTGTGGATTCAGCAGTCTGCAAACACTTTCTCTGCAGAGTCCCAAAACAGGCGTTTTCAACCCATTACCGGCATAAGGAAGAAACAGCAGTAAGCACAGGGAAATATCTGCTTCTAAATCCAAAACGCAGCTATCTAACAGAACGGTTGTCAATGTGTGCACTCAACTTCCAGAGTTAAACCCGTGTGTGGATTCAGCAGTCTGCAAACACTTTCTCTGCAGAGTCCCAAAACAGGCGTTTTCAGCCCATTACCGGCATATGGAAGAAACAGCAGTAAGCACAGGGAAATATCTGCTTCTAAATCCAAAACGCAGCTATCTAACAGAACGGTTGTCAATGTGTGCACTCAACTTCCAGAGTTAAACCCGTGTGTGGATTCAGCAGTCTGCAAACACTTTCTCTGCAGAGTCCCAAAACAGGCGTTTTCAGCCCATTACCGGCATATGGAAGAAACAGCAGTAAGCACAGGGAAATATCTGCTTCTAAATCCAAAACGCAGCTATCTAACAGAACGGTTGTCAATGTGTGCACTCAACTTCCAGAGTTAAACCCGTGTGTGGATTCAGCAGTCTGCAAACACTTTCTCTGCAGAGTCCCAAAACAGGCGTTTTCAGCCCATTACCCGGCATATGGAAGAAACAGCAGTAAGCACAGGGAAATATCTGCTTCTAAATCAAAAACGCAGCTATCTAACAGAACGGTTGTCAATGTGTGCACTCAACTTCCAGAGTTAGACCCGTGTGTGGATTCAGCAGTCTGCAAACACTTTCTCTGCAGAGTCCCAAAACAGGCGTTTTCAACCCATTACCGGCATATGGAAGAAACAGCAGTAAGCACAGGGAAATATCTGCTTCTAAATCCAAAACGCAGCTATCTAACAGAACGGTTGTCAATGTGTGCACTCAACTTCCAGAGTTAAACCCGTGTGTGGATTCAGCAGTCTGCAAACACTTTCTCTGCAGAGTCCCAAAACAGGCGTTTTCAGCCCATTACCGGCATATGGAAGAATCAGCAGTAAGCATAGGGAAATATCTACTTCTAAATCCAAAACGCAGCTATCTAACAGAACGGTTGTCAATGTCTGCACTCAACTTCCAGAGTTAAACCCGTGTGTGGATTCAACAGTCTGCAAACACTTTTTGTGCAGAGTCTCAAAACAGGCGTTTTCAGCCCAATAGGGGCATATGGAAGAAACAGCAGTAAGCACAGGGAAATATCTGCTTCTAAATCCAAAACGCACCTATCTAACAGAACGGTTGTCAATGTGTGCACTCAACTTCCAGAGTTAAACCCGTGTGTGGATTCAGCAGTCTGCAAACACTTTCTCTGCAGAGTCCCAAAACAGGCGTTTTCCGCCCATTACCGGCATATGGAAGAAACAGCAGTAAGCACAGGGAAATATCTGCTTCTAAATCCAAAACGCAGCTATCTAACAGAACGGTTGTCAATGTGTGCACTCAACTTCCAGAGTTAAACCCGTGTGTGGATTCAGCAGTCTGCAAACACTTTCTCTGCAGAGTCCCAAAACAGGCGTTTTCAGCCCATTACCGGCATATGGAAGAAACAGCAGTAAGCACAGGGAAATATCTGCTTCTAAATCCAAAACGCAGCTATCTAACAGAACGGTTGTCAATGTGTGCACTCAACTTCCAGAGTTAAACCCGTGTGTGGATTCAGCAGTCTGCAAACACTTTCTCTGCAGAGTCCCAAAACAGGCGTTTTCAGCCCATTACCGGCATATGGAAGAAACAGCAGTAAGCGCAGGGAAATATCTGCTTCTAAATCCAAAACGCAGCTATCTAACAGAACGGTTGTCAATGTGTGCACTCAACTTCCAGAGTTAAACCCGTGTGTGGATTCAGCAGTCTGCAAACACTTTCTCTGCAGAGTCCCAAAACAGGCGTTTTCAGCCCATTACCGGCATATGGAAGAAACAGCAGTAAGCACAGGGAAATATCTGCTTCTAAATCAAAAACGCAGCTATCTAACAGAACGGTTGTCAATGTGTGCACTCAACTTCCAGAGTTAGACCCGTGTGTGGATTCAGCAGTCTGCAAACACTTTCTCTGCAGAGTCCCAAAACAGGCGTTTTCAACCCATTACCGGCATATGGAAGAAACAGCAGTAAGCACAGGGAAATATCTGCTTCTAAATCCAAAACGCAGCTATCTAACAGAACGGTTGTCAATGTGTGCACTCAACTTCCAGAGTTAAACCCGTGTGTGGATTCAGCAGTCTGCAAACACTTTCTCTGCAGAGTCCCAAAACAGGCGTTTCCAGCCCATTACCGGCATATGGAAGAAACAGCAGTAAGCACAGGGAAATACCTCCTTCTAAATCCAAAACGCAGCTATCTAACAGAACGGTTGTCAATGTGTGCACTCAACTTCCAGAGTTAAACCAGTGTGTGGATTCAGCAGTCTGCAAACACTTTCTCTGCAGAGTCCCAAAACAGGCGTTTTCAGCCCATTACCGGCATATGGAAAAAAAGCAGTAATCACAGGGAAATATCTGCTTCAAAATCAAAAACGCAGCTATCTAACAGAACGGTTGTCAATGTGTGCACTCAACTTCCAGAGATAAACCAGTGTGTGGATTCAGCAGTCTGCAAACTCTTTCTCTGCAGAGTCCCAAAACAGGCGTTTTCAGCCCATTACCGGCATATGGAAGAAACAGCAGTAAGCGCAGGGAAATATCTGCTTCTAAATCCAAAACGCAGCTATCTAACAGAACGGTTTTCAATGTGTGCACTCAACTTCCAGAGTTAAACCCGTGTGTGGATTCAGCAGTCTGCAAACACTTTCTCTGCAGAGTCCCAAAACAGACGTTTTCAGCCCATTACCGGCATATGGAAGAAACAGCAGTAAGCACAGGGAAATATCTGCTTCTAAATCCAAAACGCAGCTATCTAACACAACGGTTGTCAATGTGTGCACTCAACTTCCAGAGTTAAACCCGTGTGTGGATTCAGCAGTCTGCAAACACTTTCTCTGCAGAGTCCCAAAACAGGTGTTTTCAGCCCATTACCGGCATATGGAAGAAACAGCAGTAAGCAGAGGGAAATATCTGCTTCTAAATCCAAAACGCAGCTATCTAACAGAACGGTTGTCAATGTGTGCACTCAACTTCCAGAGTTAAACCCGTGTGTGGATTCAGCAGTCTGCAAACACTTTCTCTGCAGAGTCCCAAAACAGGCGTTTTCAGCCCATTACTGGCATATGGAAGAAACAGCAGTAAGCACAGGGAAATATCTGCTTCTAAATCCAAAACGCAGCTATCTAACAGAACGGTTGTCAATGTGTGCACTCAACTTCCAGAGTTAAACCCGTGTGTGGATTCAGCAGTCTGCAAACACTTTCTCTGCAGAGTCCCAAAACAGGCGTTTTCAGCCCATTACCGGCATATGGAAGAAACAGCAGTAAGCACAGGGAAATATCTGCTTCTAAATCCAAAACGCAGCTATCTAACAGAACGGTTGTCAATGTGTGCACTCAACTTCCAGAGTTAAACCCGTGTGTGGATTCAGCAGTCTGCAAACACTTTCTCTGCAGAGTCCCAAAACAGGCGTTTTCAGCCCATCACCGGCATATGGAAGAAACAGCAGTAAGCACAGGGAAATATCTGCTTCTAAATCCAAAACGCAGCTATCTAACAGAACGGTTGTCAATGTCTGCACTCAACTTCCAGAGTTAAACCCGTGTGTGGATTCAGCAGTCTGCAAACACTTTCTCTGCAAAGTCCCAAAACAGGCGTTTTCAGCCCATTACCGGCATATGGAAGAAACAGCAGTAAGCACAGGGAAATATCTGCTTCTAAATCCAAAACGCAGCTATCTAACAGAACGGTTGTCAATGTGTGCACTCAACTTCCAGAGTTAAACCCGTGTGTGGATTCAGCAGTCTTCAAACACTTTCTCTGCAGAGTCCCAAAACAGGCGTTTTCAGCCCATTACCGGCATATGGAAGAAACAGCAGTAAGCACAGGGAAATATCTGCTTCTAAATCAAAAACGCAGCTATCTAACAGAACGGTTGTCAATGTGTGCACTCAACTTCCAGAGATAAACCAGTGTGTGGATTCAGCAGTCTGCAAACACTTTCTCTGCAGAGTCCCAAAACAGGCGTTTTCAGCCCATTACTGGCATATGGAAGAAAAAGCAGTAAGCACAGGGAAATATCTGCTTCTAAATCAAAAACGCAGCTATCTAACAGAACGGTTGTCAATGTGTGCACTCAACTTCCAGAGTTAAACCCGTGTGTGGATTCAGCAGTCTGCAAACACTTTCTCTGCAGAGTCCCAAAACAGGCGTTTTCAGCCCATTACCGGCATATGGAAGAAACAGCAGTAAGCACAGGGAAATATCTGCTTCTAAATCCAAAACGCAGCTATCTAACAGAACGGTTGTCAATGTGTGCACTCAACTTCCAGAGTTAAACCCGTGTGTGGATTCAGCAGTCTGCAAACACTTTCTCTGCAGAGTCCCAAACAGGCGTTTTCAGCCCATTACCGGCATATGGAAGAAACAGCAGTAAGCACAGGGAAATATCTGCTTCTAAATCCAAAACGCAGCTATCTAACAGAACGGTTGTCAATGTGTGCACTCAACTTCCAGAGTTAAACCCGTGTGTGGATTCAGCAGTCTGCAAACACTTTCTCTGCAGAGTCCCAAACAGGCGTTTTCAGCCCATTACCGGCATATGGAAGAAACAGCAGTAAGCACAGGGAAATATCTGCTTCTAAATCCAAAACGCAGCTATCTAACAGAACGGTTGTCAATGTGTGCACTCAACTTCCAGAGTTAAACCCGTGTGTGGATTCAGCAGTGTGCAAACACTTTCTCTGCAGAGTCCCAAAACAGGCGTTTTCAGCCCATAACCAGCATATGGAAGAAACAGCAGTAAGCACAGGGAAATATCTGCTTCTAAATCCAAAACGCAGCTATCTAACAGAACGGTTGTCAATGTGTGCACTCAACTTCCAGAGTTAAACCCGTGTGTGGATTCAGCAGTCTGCAAACACTTTCTCTGCAGAGTCCCAAAACAGGCGTTTTCAGCCCATTACCGGCATATGGAAGAAACAGCAGTAAGCACAGGGAAATATCTGCTTCTAAATCAAAAACGCAGCTATCTAACAGAACGGTTGTCAATGTGTGCACTCAACTTCCAGAGTTAAACCCGTGTGTGGATTCAGAAGTCTGCAAACACTTTCTTTGCAGAGTCCCAAAACAGGCGTTTTCAGCCCATTACCGGCATATGGAAGAAACAGCAGTATGCACAGGGATATATCTGCTTCTAAATCCAAAACGCAGCTATCTAACAGAACGGTTGTCAATGTGTGCACTCAACTTCCAGAGTTAAACCCGTGTGTGGATTCAGCAGTCTGCAAACACTTTCTCTGCAGAGTCCCAAAACAGGCGTTTTCAGCCCATTACCGGCATAGGGAAGAAACAGCAGTAAGCACAGGGAAATATCTGCTTCTAAATCCAAAACGCAGCTATCTAACAGAACGGTTGTCAATGTCTGCACTCAACTTCCAGAGTTAAACCCGTGTGTGGATTCAACAGTCTGCAAACACTTTTTGTGCAGAGTCTCAAAACAGGCGTTTTCAGCACAATAGGGGCATATGGAAGAAACAGCAGTAAGCACAGGGAAATATCTGCTTCTAAATCCAAAACGCAGCTATCTAACAGAACGGTTGTCAATGTGTGCACTCACCTTCCAGAGTTAGACCCGTGTGTGGATTCAGCAGTCTGCAAACACTTTCTCTGCAGAGTCCCAAAACAGGCGTTTTCAACCCATTACCGGCATATGGAAGAAACAGCAGTAAGCACAGGGAAATATCTGCTTCTAAATCCAAAACGCAGCTATCTAACAGAACGGTTGTCAATGTGTGCACTCAACTTCCAGAGTTAAACCCGTGTGTGGATTCAGCAGTCTGCAAACACTTTCTCTGCAGAGTCCCAAAACAGGCGTTTTCAGCCCATTACCGGCATATGGAAGAAACAGTAGTAAGCACAGGGAAATATCTGCTTCTAAATCCAAAACGCAGCTATCTAACAGAACGGTTGTCAATGTGTGCACTCAACTTCCAGAGTTAAACCGGTGTGTGGATTCAGCAGTCTGCAAACACTTTCTCTGCAGAGTCCCAAAACAGGCGTTTCCAGCCCATTACCGGCATATGGAAGAAACAGCAGTAAGCACAGGGAAATACCTCCTTCTAAATCCAAAACGCAGCTATCTAACAGAACGGTTGTCAATGTGTGCACTCAACTTCCAGAGTTAAACCAGTGTGTGGATTCAGCAGTGTGCAAACACTTTCTCTGCAGAGTCCCAAAACAGGCGTTTTCAGCCCATTACCGGCATATGGAAGAAAAAGCAGTAAGCACAGGGAAATATCTGCTTCTAAATCAAAAACGCAGCTTTCTAACAGAACGGTTGTCAATGTGTGCACTCAACTTCCAGAGATAAACCAGTGTGTGGATTCAGCAGTCTGCAAACTCTTTCTCTGCAGAGTCCCAAAACAGGCGTTTTCAGCCCATTACCGGCATATGGAAGAAACAGCAGTAAGCGCAGGGAAATATCTGCTTCTAAATCCAAAACGCAGCTATCTAACAGAACGGTTTTCAATGTGTGCACTCAACTTCCAGGGTTAAACCCGAGTGTGGATTCAGCAGTCTGCAAACACTTTCTCTGCAGAGTCCCAAAACAGGCGTTTTCAGCCCATTACCGGCATATGGAAGAAACAGCAGTAAGCACAGGGAAATATCTGCTTCTAAATCCAAAACGCAGCTATCTAACAGAACGGTTGTCAATGTGTGCACTCAACTTCCAGAGTTAAACCAGTGTGTGGATTCAGCAGTGTGCAAACACTTTCTCTGCAGAGTCCCAAAACAGGCGTTTTCAGCCCATTACCGGCATATGGAAGATAAAGCAGTAAGCACAGGGAAATATCTGCTTCTAAATCAAAAACGCAGCTATCTAACAGAACGGTTGTCAATGTGTGCACTCAACTTCCAGAGATAAACCAGTGTGTGGATTCAGCAGTCTGCAAACTCTTTCTCTGCAGAGTCCCAAAACAGGCGTTTTCAGCCCATTACCGGCATATGGAAGAAACAGCAGTAAGCGCAGGGAAATATCTGCTTCTAAATCCAAAACGCAGCTATCTAACAGAACGGTTTTCAATGTGTGCACTCAACTTCCAGGGTTAAACCCGTGTGTGGATTCAGCAGTCTGCAAACACTTTCTCTGCAGAGTCCCAAAACAGGCGTTTTCAGCCCATTACCGGCATATGGAAGAAACAGCAGTAAGCACAGGGAAATATCTGCTTCTAAATCCAAAACGCAGCTATCTAACAGAACGGTTGTCAATGTGTGCACTCAACTTCCAGAGTTAAACCCGTGTGTGGATTCAGCAGTCTGCAAACACTTTCTCTGCAGAGTCCCAAAACAGGCGTTTTCAGCCCATTACCGGCATATGGAAGAAACAGCAGTAAGCACAGGGAAATATCTGCTTCTAAATCCAAAACGCAGCTATCTAACAGAACGGTTGTCAATGTGTGCACTCAACTTCCAGAGTTAAACCCGTGTGTGGATTCAGCAGTCTGCAAACACTTTCTCTGCAGAGTCCCAAACAGGCGTTTTCAGCCCATTACCGGCATATGGAAGAAACAGCAGTAAGCACAGGGAAATATCTGCTTCTAAATCCAAAACGCAGCTATCTAACAGAACGGTTGTCAATGTGTGCACTCAACTTCCAGAGTTAAACCCGTGTGTGGATTCAGCAGTGTGCAAACACTTTCTCTGCAGAGTCCCAAATCAGGCGTTTTCAGCCCATAACCAGCATATGGAAGAAACAGCAGTAAGCACAGGGAAATATCTGCTTCTAAATCCAAAACGCAGCTATCTAACAGAACGGTTGTCAATGTGTGCACTCAACTTCCAGAGTTAAACCCGTGTGTGGATTCAGCAGTCTGCAAACACTTTCTCTGCAGAGTCCCAAAACAGGCGTTTTCAGCCCATTACCGGCATATGGAAGAAACAGCAGTAAGCATAGGGAAATATCTACTTCTAAATCCAAAACGCAGCTATCTAACAGAACGGTTGTCAATGTCTGCACTCAACTTCCAGAGTTAAACCCGTGTGTGGATTCAACAGTCTGCAAACACTTTTTGTGCAGAGTCTCAAAACAGGCGTTTTCAGCACAATAGGGGCATATGGAAGAAACAGCAGTAAGCACAGGGAAATATCTGCTTCTAAATCCAAAATGCAGCTATCTAACAGAACGGTTGTCAATGTGTGCACTCACCTTCCAGAGTTAGACCCGTGTGTGGATTCAGCAGTCTGCAAACACTTTCTCTGCAGAGTCCCAAAACAGGCGTTTTCAACCCATTACCGGCATATGGAAGAAACAGCAGTAAGCACAGGGAAATATCTGCTTCTAAATCCAAAACGCAGCTATCTAACAGAACGGTTGTCAATGTGTGCACTCAACTTCCAGAGTTAAACCCGTGTGTGGATTCAGCAGTCTGCAAACACTTTCTCTGCAGAGTCCCAAAACAGGCGTTTTCAGCCCATTACCGGCATATGGAAGAAACAGTACTAAGCACAGGGAAATATCTGCTTCTAAATCCAAAACGCAGCTATCTAACAGAACGGTTGTCAATGTGTGCACTCAACTTCCAGAGTTAAACCGGTGTGTGGATTCAGCAGTCTGCAAACACTTTCTCTGCAGAGTCCCAAAACAGGCGTTTCCAGCCCATTACCGGCATATGGAAGAAACAGCAGTAAGCACAGGGAAATACCTCCTTCTAAATCCAAAACGCAGCTATCTAACAGAACGGTTGTCAATGTGTGCACTCAACTTCCAGAGTTAAACCAGTGTGTGGATTCAGCAGTGTGCAAACACTTTCTCTGCAGAGTCCCAAAACAGGCGTTTTCAGCCCATTACCGGCATATGGAAGAAAAAGCAGTAAGCACAGGGAAATATCTGCTTCTAAATCAAAAACGCAGCTATCTAACAGAACGGTTGTCAATGTGTGCACTCAACTTCCAGAGATAAACCAGTGTGTGGATTCAGCAGTCTGCAAACTCTTTCTCTGCAGAGTCCCAAAACAGGCGTTTTCAGCCCATTACCGGCATATGGAAGAAACAGCAGTAAGCGCAGGGAAATATCTGCTTCTAAATCCAAAACGCAGCTATCTAACAGAACGGTTTTCAATGTGTGCACTCAACTTCCAGGGTTAAACCCGTGTGTGGATTCAGCAGTCTGCAAACACTTTCTCTGCAGAGTCCCAAAACAGGCGTTTTCAGCCCATTACCGGCATATGGAAGAAACAGCAGTAAGCACAGGGAAATATCTGCTTCTAAATCCAAAACGCAGCTATCTAACAGAACGGTTGTCAATGTGTGCACTCAACTTCCAGAGTTAAACCCGTGTGTGGATTCAGCAGTCTGCAAACACTTTCTCTGCAGAGTCCCAAAACAGGCGTTTTCAGCCCATTACCGGCATATGGAAGAAACAGCAGTAAGCACAGGGAAATATCTGCTTCTAAATCCAAAACGCAGCTATCTAACAGAACGGTTGTCAATGTGTGCACTCAACTTCCAGAGTTAAACCCGTGTGTGGATTCAGCAGTGTGCAAACACTTTCTCTGCAGAGTCCCAAAACAGGCGTTTTCAGCCCATAACCAGCATATGGAAGAAACAGCAGTAAGCACAGGGAAATATCTGCTTCTAAATCCAAAACGCAGCTATCTAACAGAACGGTTGTCAATGTGTGCACTCAACTTCCAGAGTTAAACCCGTGTGTGGATTCAGCAGTCTGCAAACACTTTCTCTGCAGAGTCCCAAAACAGGCGTTTTCAGCCCATTACCGGCATATGGAAGAAACAGCAGTAAGCACAGGGAAATATCTGCTTCTAAATCAAAAACGCAGCTATCTAACAGAACGGTTGTCAATGTGTGCACTCAACTTCCAGAGTTAAACCCGTGTGTGGATTCAGAAGTCTGCAAACACTTTCTTTGCAGAGTCCCAAAACAGGCGTTTTCAGCCCATTACCGGCATATGGAAGAAACAGCAGTATGCACAGGGATATATCTGCTTCTAAATCCAAAACGCAGCTATCTAACAGAACGGTTGTCAATGTGTGCACTCAACTTCCAGAGTTAAACCCGTGTGTGGATTCAGCAGTCTGCAAACACTTTCTCTGCAGAGTCCCAAAACAGGCGTTTTCAGCCCATTACCGGCATAGGGAAGAAACAGCAGTAAGCACAGGGAAATATCTGCTTCTAAATCCAAAACGCAGCTATCTAACAGAACGGTTGTCAATGTCTGCACTCAACTTCCAGAGTTAAACCCGTGTGTGGATTCAACAGTCTGCAAACACTTTTTGTGCAGAGTCTCAAAACAGGCGTTTTCAGCACAATAGGGGCATATGGAAGAAACAGCAGTAAGCACAGGGAAATATCTGCTTCTAAATCCAAAACGCAGCTATCTAACAGAACGGTTGTCAATGTGTGCACTCACCTTCCAGAGTTAGACCCGTGTGTGGATTCAGCAGTCTGCAAACACTTTCTCTGCAGAGTCCCAAAACAGGCGTTTTCAACCCATTACCGGCATAAGGAAGAAACAGCAGTAAGCACAGGGAAATATCTGCTTCTAAATCCAAAACGCAGCTATCTAACAGAACGGTTGTCAATGTGTGCACTCAACTTCCAGAGTTAAACCCGTGTGTGGATTCAGCAGTCTGCAAACACTTTCTCTGCAGAGTCCCAAAACAGGCGTTTTCAGCCCATTACCGGCATATGGAAGAAACAGTAGTAAGCACAGGGAAATATCTGCTTCTAAATCCAAAACGCAGCTATCTAACAGAACGGTTGTCAATGTGTGCACTCAACTTCCAGAGTTAAACCGGTGTGTGGATTCAGCAGTCTGCAAACACTTTCTCTGCAGAGTCCCAAAACAGGCGTTTCCAGCCCATTACCGGCATATGGAAGAAACAGCAGTAAGCACAGGGAAATACCTCCTTCTAAATCCAAAACGCAGCTATCTAACAGAACGGTTGTCAATGTGTGCACTCAACTTCCAGAGTTAAACCAGTGTGTGGATTCAGCAGTGTGCAAACACTTTCTCTGCAGAGTCCCAAAACAGGCGTTTTCAGCCCATTACCGGCATATGGAAGAAATAGCAGTAAGCACAGGGAAATATCTGCTTCTAAATCAAAAACGCAGCTTTCTAACAGAACGGTTGTCAATGTGTGCACTCAACTTCCAGAGATAAACCAGTGTGTGGATTCAGCAGTCTGCAAACTCTTTCTCTGCAGAGTCCCAAAACAGGCGTTTTCAGCCCATTACCGGCATATGGAAGAAACAGCAGTAAGCGCAGGGAAATATCTGCTTCTAAATCCAAAACGCAGCTATCTAACAGAACGGTTTTCAATGTGTGCACTCAACTTCCAGGGTTAAACCCGTGTGTGGATTCAGCAGTCTGCAAACACTTTCTCTGCAGAGTCCCAAAACAGGCGTTTTCAGCCCATTACCGGCATATGGAAGAAACAGCAGTAAGCACAGGGAAATATCTGCTTCTAAATCCAAAACGCAGCTATCTAACAGAACGGTTGTCAATGTGTGCACTCAACTTCCAGAGTTAAACCAGTGTGTGGATTCAGCAGTGTGCAAACACTTTCTCTGCAGAGTCCCAAAACAGGCGTTTTCAGCCCATTACCGGCATATGGAAGAAAAAGCAGTAAGCACAGGGAAATATCTGCTTCTAAATCAAAAACGCAGCTATCTAACAGAACGGTTGTCAATGTGTGCACTCAACTTCCAGAGATAAACCAGTGTGTGGATTCAGCAGTCTGCAAACTCTTTCTCTGCAGAGTCCCAAAACAGGCGTTTTCAGCCCATTACCGGCATATGGAAGAAACAGCAGTAAGCGCAGGGAAATATCTGCTTCTAAATCCAAAACGCAGCTATCTAACAGAACGGTTTTCAATGTGTGCACTCAACTTCCAGGGTTAAACCCGTGTGTGGATTCAGCAGTCTGCAAACACTTTCTCTGCAGAGTCCCAAAACAGGCGTTTTCAGCCCATTACCGGCATATGGAAGAAACAGCAGTAAGCACAGGGAAATATCTGCTTCTAAATCCAAAACGCAGCTATCTAACAGAACGGTTGTCAATGTGTGCACTCAACTTCCAGAGTTAAACCCGTGTGTGGATTCAGCAGTGTGCAAACACTTTCTCTGCAGAGTCCCAAATCAGGCGTTTTCAGCCCATAACCAGCATATGGAAGAAACAGCAGTAAGCACAGGGAAATATCTGCTTCTAAATCCAAAACGCAGCTATCTAACAGAACGGTTGTCAATGTGTGCACTCAACTTCCAGAGTTAAACCCGTGTGTGGATTCAGCAGTCTGCAAACACTTTCTCTGCAGAGTCCCAAAACAGGCGTTTTCAGCCCATTACCGGCATATGGAAGAAACAGCAGTAAGCATAGGGAAATATCTACTTCTAAATCCAAAACGCAGCTATCTAACAGAACGGTTGTCAATGTCTGCACTCAACTTCCAGAGTTAAACCCGTGTGTGGATTCAACAGTCTGCAAACACTTTTTGTGCAGAGTCTCAAAACAGGCGTTTTCAGCACAATAGGGGCATATGGAAGAAACAGCAGTAAGCACAGGGAAATATCTGCTTCTAAATCCAAAATGCAGCTATCTAACAGAACGGTTGTCAATGTGTGCACTCACCTTCCAGAGTTAGACCCGTGTGTGGATTCAGCAGTCTGCAAACACTTTCTCTGCAGAGTCCCAAAACAGGCGTTTTCAACCCATTACCGGCATATGGAAGAAACAGCAGTAAGCACAGGGAAATATCTGCTTCTAAATCCAAAACGCAGCTATCTAACAGAACGGTTGTCAATGTGTGCACTCAACTTCCAGAGTTAAACCCGTGTGTGGATTCAGCAGTCTGCAAACACTTTCTCTGCAGAGTCCCAAAACAGGCGTTTTCAGCCCATTACCGGCATATGGAAGAAACAGTACTAAGCACAGGGAAATATCTGCTTCTAAATCCAAAACGCAGCTATCTAACAGAACGGTTGTCAATGTGTGCACTCAACTTCCAGAGTTAAACCGGTGTGTGGATTCAGCAGTCTGCAAACACTTTCTCTGCAGAGTCCCAAAACAGGCGTTTCCAGCCCATTACCGGCATATGGAAGAAACAGCAGTAAGCACAGGGAAATACCTCCTTCTAAATCCAAAACGCAGCTATCTAACAGAACGGTTGTCAATGTGTGCACTCAACTTCCAGAGTTAAACCAGTGTGTGGATTCAGCAGTGTGCAAACACTTTCTCTGCAGAGTCCCAAAACAGGCGTTTTCAGCCCATTACCGGCATATGGAAGAAAAAGCAGTAAGCACAGGGAAATATCTGCTTCTAAATCAAAAACGCAGCTATCTAACAGAACGGTTGTCAATGTGTGCACTCAACTTCCAGAGATAAACCAGTGTGTGGATTCAGCAGTCTGCAAACTCTTTCTCTGCAGAGTCCCAAAACAGGCGTTTTCAGCCCATTACCGGCATATGGAAGAAACAGCAGTAAGCGCAGGGAAATATCTGCTTCTAAATCCAAAACGCAGCTATCTAACAGAACGGTTTTCAATGTGTGCACTCAACTTCCAGGGTTAAACCCGTGTGTGGATTCAGCAGTCTGCAAACACTTTCTCTGCAGAGTCCCAAAACAGGCGTTTTCAGCCCATTACCGGCATATGGAAGAAACAGCAGTAAGCACAGGGAAATATCTGCTTCTAAATCCAAAACGCAGCTATCTAACAGAACGGTTGTCAATGTGTGCACTCAACTTCCAGAGTTAAACCCGTGTGTGGATTCAGCAGTCTGCAAACACTTTCTCTGCAGAGTCCCAAAACAGGCGTTTTCAGCCCATTACCGGCATATGGAAGAAACAGCAGTAAGCACAGGGAAATATCTGCTTCTAAATCCAAAACGCAGCTATCTAACAGAACGGTTGTCAATGTGTGCACTCAACTTCCAGAGTTAAACCCGTGTGTGGATTCAGCAGTGTGCAAACACTTTCTCTGCAGAGTCCCAAAACAGGCGTTTTCAGCCCATAACCAGCATATGGAAGAAACAGCAGTAAGCACAGGGAAATATCTGCTTCTAAATCCAAAACGCAGCTATCTAACAGAACGGTTGTCAATGTGTGCACTCAACTTCCAGAGTTAAACCCGTGTGTGGATTCAGCAGTCTGCAAACACTTTCTCTGCAGAGTCCCAAAACAGGCGTTTTCAGCCCATTACCGGCATATGGAAGAAACAGCAGTAAGCACAGGGAAATATCTGCTTCTAAATCAAAAACGCAGCTATCTAACAGAACGGTTGTCAATGTGTGCACTCAACTTCCAGAGTTAAACCCGTGTGTGGATTCAGAAGTCTGCAAACACTTTCTTTGCAGAGTCCCAAAACAGGCGTTTTCAGCCCATTACCGGCATATGGAAGAAACAGCAGTATGCACAGGGATATATCTGCTTCTAAATCCAAAACGCAGCTATCTAACAGAACGGTTGTCAATGTGTGCACTCAACTTCCAGAGTTAAACCCGTGTGTGGATTCAGCAGTCTGCAAACACTTTCTCTGCAGAGTCCCAAAACAGGCGTTTTCAGCCCATTACCGGCATAGGGAAGAAACAGCAGTAAGCACAGGGAAATATCTGCTTCTAAATCCAAAACGCAGCTATCTAACAGAACGGTTGTCAATGTCTGCACTCAACTTCCAGAGTTAAACCCGTGTGTGGATTCAACAGTCTGCAAACACTTTTTGTGCAGAGTCTCAAAACAGGCGTTTTCAGCACAATAGGGGCATATGGAAGAAACAGCAGTAAGCACAGGGAAATATCTGCTTCTAAATCCAAAACGCAGCTATCTAACAGAACGGTTGTCAATGTGTGCACTCACCTTCCAGAGTTAGACCCGTGTGTGGATTCAGCAGTCTGCAAACACTTTCTCTGCAGAGTCCCAAAACAGGCGTTTTCAACCCATTACCGGCATAAGGAAGAAACAGCAGTAAGCACAGGGAAATATCTGCTTCTAAATCCAAAACGCAGCTATCTAACAGAACGGTTGTCAATGTGTGCACTCAACTTCCAGAGTTAAACCCGTGTGTGGATTCAGCAGTCTGCAAACACTTTCTCTGCAGAGTCCCAAAACAGGCGTTTTCAGCCCATTACCGGCATATGGAAGAAACAGTAGTAAGCACAGGGAAATATCTGCTTCTAAATCCAAAACGCAGCTATCTAACAGAACGGTTGTCAATGTGTGCACTCAACTTCCAGAGTTAAACCGGTGTGTGGATTCAGCAGTCTGCAAACACTTTCTCTGCAGAGTCCCAAAACAGGCGTTTCCAGCCCATTACCGGCATATGGAAGAAACAGCAGTAAGCACAGGGAAATACCTCCTTCTAAATCCAAAACGCAGCTATCTAACAGAACGGTTGTCAATGTGTGCACTCAACTTCCAGAGTTAAACCAGTGTGTGGATTCAGCAGTGTGCAAACACTTTCTCTGCAGAGTCCCAAAACAGGCGTTTTCAGCCCATTACCGGCATATGGAAGAAATAGCAGTAAGCACAGGGAAATATCTGCTTCTAAATCAAAAACGCAGCTTTCTAACAGAACGGTTGTCAATGTGTGCACTCAACTTCCAGAGATAAACCAGTGTGTGGATTCAGCAGTCTGCAAACTCTTTCTCTGCAGAGTCCCAAAACAGGCGTTTTCAGCCCATTACCGGCATATGGAAGAAACAGCAGTAAGCGCAGGGAAATATCTGCTTCTAAATCCAAAACGCAGCTATCTAACAGAACGGTTTTCAATGTGTGCACTCAACTTCCAGGGTTAAACCCGTGTGTGGATTCAGCAGTCTGCAAACACTTTCTCTGCAGAGTCCCAAAACAGGCGTTTTCAGCCCATTACCGGCATATGGAAGAAACAGCAGTAAGCACAGGGAAATATCTGCTTCTAAATCCAAAACGCAGCTATCTAACAGAACGGTTGTCAATGTGTGCACTCAACTTCCAGAGTTAAACCAGTGTGTGGATTCAGCAGTGTGCAAACACTTTCTCTGCAGAGTCCCAAAACAGGCGTTTTCAGCCCATTACCGGCATATGGAAGAAAAAGCAGTAAGCACAGGGAAATATCTGCTTCTAAATCAAAAACGCAGCTATCTAACAGAACGGTTGTCAATGTGTGCACTCAACTTCCAGAGATAAACCAGTGTGTGGATTCAGCAGTCTGCAAACTCTTTCTCTGCAGAGTCCCAAAACAGGCGTTTTCAGCCCATTACCGGCATATGGAAGAAACAGCAGTAAGCGCAGGGAAATATCTGCTTCTAAATCCAAAACGCAGCTATCTAACAGAACGGTTTTCAATGTGTGCACTCAACTTCCAGGGTTAAACCCGTGTGTGGATTCAGCAGTCTGCAAACACTTTCTCTGCAGAGTCCCAAAACAGGCGTTTTCAGCCCATTACCGGCATATGGAAGAAACAGCAGTAAGCACAGGGAAATATCTGCTTCTAAATCCAAAACGCAGCTATCTAACAGAACGGTTGTCAATGTGTGCACTCAACTTCCAGAGTTAAACCCGTGTGTGGATTCAGCAGTCTGCAAACACTTTCTCTGCAGAGTCCCAAAACAGGCGTTTTCAGCCCATTACCGGCATATGGAAGAAACAGCAGTAAGCACAGGGAAATATCTGCTTCTAAATCCAAAACGCAGCTATCTAACAGAACGGTTGTCAATGTGTGCACTCAACTTCCAGAGTTAAACCCGTGTGTGGATTCAGCAGTCTGCAAACACTTTCTCTGCAGAGTCCCAAACAGGCGTTTTCAGCCCATTACCGGCATATGGAAGAAACAGCAGTAAGCACAGGGAAATATCTGCTTCTAAATCCAAAACGCAGCTATCTAACAGAACGGTTGTCAATGTGTGCACTCAACTTCCAGAGTTAAACCCGTGTGTGGATTCAGCAGTGTGCAAACACTTTCTCTGCAGAGTCCCAAAACAGGCGTTTTCAGCCCATAACCAGCATATGGAAGAAACAGCAGTAAGCACAGGGAAATATCTGCTTCTAAATCCAAAACGCAGCTATCTAACAGAACGGTTGTCAATGTGTGCACTCAACTTCCAGAGTTAAACCCGTGTGTGGATTCAGCAGTCTGCAAACACTTTCTCTGCAGAGTCCCAAAACAGGCGTTTTCAGCCCATTACCGGCATATGGAAGAAACAGCAGTAAGCACAGGGAAATATCTGCTTCTAAATCAAAAACGCAGCTATCTAACAGAACGGTTGTCAATGTGTGCACTCAACTTCCAGAGTTAAACCCGTGTGTGGATTCAGAAGTCTGCAAACACTTTCTTTGCAGAGTCCCAAAACAGGCGTTTTCAGCCCATTACCGGCATATGGAAGAAACAGCAGTATGCACAGGGATATATCTGCTTCTAAATCCAAAACGCAGCTATCTAACAGAACGGTTGTCAATGTGTGCACTCAACTTCCAGAGTTAAACCCGTGTGTGGATTCAGCAGTCTGCAAACACTTTCTCTGCAGAGTCCCAAAACAGGCGTTTTCAGCCCATTACCGGCATAGGGAAGAAACAGCAGTAAGCACAGGGAAATATCTGCTTCTAAATCCAAAACGCAGCTATCTAACAGAACGGTTGTCAATGTCTGCACTCAACTTCCAGAGTTAAACCCGTGTGTGGATTCAACAGTCTGCAAACACTTTTTGTGCAGAGTCTCAAAACAGGCGTTTTCAGCACAATAGGGGCATATGGAAGAAACAGCAGTAAGCACAGGGAAATATCTGCTTCTAAATCCAAAACGCAGCTATCTAACAGAACGGTTGTCAATGTGTGCACTCACCTTCCAGAGTTAGACCCGTGTGTGGATTCAGCAGTCTGCAAACACTTTCTCTGCAGAGTCCCAAAACAGGCGTTTTCAACCCATTACCGGCATATGGAAGAAACAGCAGTAAGCACAGGGAAATATCTGCTTCTAAATCCAAAACGCAGCTATCTAACAGAACGGTTGTCAATGTGTGCACTCAACTTCCAGAGTTAAACCCGTGTGTGGATTCAGCAGTCTGCAAACACTTTCTCTGCAGAGTCCCAAAACAGGCGTTTTCAGCCCATTACCGGCATATGGAAGAAACAGTAGTAAGCACAGGGAAATATCTGCTTCTAAATCCAAAACGCAGCTATCTAACAGAACGGTTGTCAATGTGTGCACTCAACTTCCAGAGTTAAACCGGTGTGTGGATTCAGCAGTCTGCAAACACTTTCTCTGCAGAGTCCCAAAACAGGCGTTTCCAGCCCATTACCGGCATATGGAAGAAACAGCAGTAAGCACAGGGAAACACCTCCTTCTAAATCCAAAACGCAGCTATCTAACAGAACGGTTGTCAATGTGTGCACTCAACTTCCAGAGTTAAACCAGTGTGTGGATTCAGCAGTGTGCAAACACTTTCTCTGCAGAGTCCCAAAACAGGCGTTTTCAGCCCATTACCGGCATATGGAAGAAAAAGCAGTAAGCACAGGGAAATATCTGCTTCTAAATCAAAAACGCAGCTTTCTAACAGAACGGTTGTCAATGTGTGCACTCAACTTCCAGAGATAAACCAGTGTGTGGATTCAGCAGTCTGCAAACTCTTTCTCTGCAGAGTCCCAAAACAGGCGTTTTCAGCCCATTACCGGCATATGGAAGAAACAGCAGTAAGCGCAGGGAAATATCTGCTTCTAAATCCAAAACGCAGCTATCTAACAGAACGGTTTTCAATGTGTGCACTCAACTTCCAGGGTTAAACCCGTGTGTGGATTCAGCAGTCTGCAAACACTTTCTCTGCAGAGTCCCAAAACAGGCGTTTTCAGCCCATTACCGGCATATGGAAGAAACAGCAGTAAGCACAGGGAAATATCTGCTTCTAAATCCAAAACGCAGCTATCTAACAGAACGGTTGTCAATGTGTGCACTCAACTTCCAGAGTTAAACCCGTGTGTGGATTCAGCAGTCTGCAAACACTTTCTCTGCAGAGTCCCAAACAGGCGTTTTCAGCCCATTACCGGCATATGGAAGAAACAGCAGTAAGCACAGGGAAATATCTGCTTCTAAATCCAAAACGCAGCTATCTAACAGAACGGTTGTCAATGTGTGCACTCAACTTCCAGAGTTAAACCCGTGTGTGGATTCAGCAGTGTGCAAACACTTTCTCTGCAGAGTCCCAAAACAGGCGTTTTCAGCCCATAACCGGCATATGGAAGAAACAGCAGTAAGCACAGGGAAATATCTGCTTCTAAATCCAAAACGCAGCTATCTAACAGAACGGTTGTCAATGTGTGCACTCAACTTCCAGAGTTAAACCCGTGTGTGGATTCAGCAGTCTGCAAACACTTTCTCTGCAGAGTCCCAAAACAGGCGTTTTCAGCCCATTACCGGCATATGGAAGAAACAGCAGTAAGCACAGGGAAATATCTGCTTCTAAATCAAAAACGCAGCTATCTAACAGAACGGTTGTCAATGTGTGCACTCAACTTCCAGAGATAAACCAGTGTGTGGATTCAGCAGTCTGCAAACAGTTTCTCTGCAGAGTCCCAAAACAGGCGTTTTCAGCCCATTACTGGCATATGGAAGAAAAAGCAGTAAGCTCAGGGAAATATCTGCTTCTAAATCCAAAACGTAGCTATCTAACAGAACGGTTGTCAATGTGTGCACTCAACTTCCAGAGTTAAACCCGTGTGTGGATTCAGCAGTCTGCAAACACTTTCTCTGCAGAGTCCCAAAACAGGCGTTTTCAGCCCATTACCGGCATATGGAAGAAACAGCAGTAAGCAGAGGGAAATATCTGCTTCTAAATCGAAAACGCAGCTATCTAACAGAACGGTTGTCAATGTGTGCACTCAACTTCCAGAGTTAAACCTGTGTGTGGATTCAGCAGTCTGCAAACACTTTCTCTGCACAGTCCCAAAACAGGCGTTTTCAGCCCATTACCGGCATATGGAAGAAACAGCAGTAAGCACAGGGAAATATCTGCTTCTAAATCCAAAACGCAGCTATCTAACAGAACGGTTGTCAATGTGTGCACTCAACTTCCAGAGTTAAACCCGTGTGTGGATTCAGCAGTCTGCAAACACTTTCTCTGCAGAGTCCCAAAACAGGCGTTTTCAGGCCATTACCGGCATATGGTAGAAACAGCAGTAACCACAGGGAAATATCTGCTTCTAAATCCAAAACGCAGCTATCTAACAGAACGGTTGTCAATGTGTGCACTCAACTTGCAGAGTTAAACCCGTGTGTGGATTCAGCAGTCTGCAAACACTTTCTCTGCAGAGTCCCAAAACAGGCGTTTTCAGCCCAGTACTGGCATATGGAAGAAAAAGCAGTAAGCACAGGGAAATATCTGCTTCTAAATCCAAAACGCAGCTATCTAACAGAACGGTTGTCAATGTGTGCACTCAACTTCCAGAGTTAAACCCGTGTGTGGATTCAGCAGTCTGCAAACACTTTCTCTGCAGAGTCCCAAAACAGGCGTTTCCAGCCCATTACCGGCATATGGAAGAAACAGCAGTAAGCACAGGGAAATACCTACTTCTAAATCCAAAACGCAGCTATCTAACAGAACGGTTGTCAATGTGTGCACTCAACTTCCAGAGTTAAACCAGTGTGTGTATTCAGCAGTCTGCAAACACTTTCTCTGCAGAGTCCCAAAACAGGCGTTTTCAGCCCATTACCGGCATATGGAAGAAAAAGCAGTAAGCACAGGGAAATATCTGCTTCTAAATCAAAAACGCAGCTATCTAACAGAACGGTTGTCAATGTGTGCACTCAACTTCCAGAGATAAACCAGTGTGTGGATTCAGCAGTCTGCAAACTCTTTCTCTGCAGAGTCCCAAAACAGGCGTTTTCAGCCCATTACCGGCATATGGAAGAAACAGCAGTAAGCGCAGGGAAATATCTGCTTCTAAATCCAAAACGCAGCTATCTAACAGAACGGTTTTCAATGTGTGCACTCAACTTCCAGAGTTAAACCCGTGTGTGGATTCAGCAGTCTGCAAACACTTTCTCTGCAGAGTCCCAAAACAGGCGTTTTCAGCCCATTACCAGCATATGGAAGAAACAGCAGTAAGCACAGGGAAATATCTGCTTCTAAATCCAAAACGCAGCTATCTAACACAACGGTTGTCAATGTGTGCACTCAACTTCCAGAGTTAAACCCGTGTGTGGATTCAGCAGTCTGCAAACACTTTCTCTGCAGAGTCCCAAAACAGGCGTTTTCAGCCCATTACCGGCATATGGAAGAAACAGCAGTAAGCAGAGGGAAATATCTGCTTCTAAATCGAAAACGCAGCTATCTAACAGAACGGTTGTCAATGTGTGCACTCAACTTCCAGAGTTAAACCTGTGTGTGGATTCAGCAGTCTGCAAACACTTTCTCTGCACAGTCCCAAAACAGGCGTTTTCAGCCCATTACCGGCATATGGAAGAAACAGCAGTAAGCACAGGGAAATATCTGCTTCTAAATCCAAAACGCAGCTATCTAACAGAACGGTTGTCAATGTGTGCACTCAACTTCCAGAGTTAAACCCGTGTGTGGATTCAGCAGTCTGCAAACACTTTCTCTGCAGAGTCCCAAAACAGGCGTTTTCAGCCCATTACCGGCATATGGAAGAAACAGCAGTAAGCACAGGGAAATATCTGCTTCTAAATCCAAAACGCAGCTATCTAACAGAACGGTTGTCAATGTGTGCACTCAACTTCCAGAGTTAAACCCGTGTGTGGATTCAGCAGTGTGCAAACACTTTCTCTGCAGAGTCCCAAAACAGGCGTTTTCAGCCCATAACCGGCATATGGAAGAAACAGCAGTAAGCACAGGGAAATATCTGCTTCTAAATCCAAAACGCAGCTATCTAACAGAACGGTTGTCAATGTGTGCACTCAACTTCCAGAGTTAGACCCGTGTGTGGATTCAGCAGTCTGCAAACACTTTCTCTGCAGAGTCCCAAAACAGGCGTTTTCAACCCATTACCGGCATATGGAAGAAACAGCAGTAAGCACAGGGAAATATCTGCTTCTAAATCCAAAACGCAGCTATCTAACAGAACGGTTTTCAATGTGTGCACTCAACTTCCAGAGTTAAACCCGTGTGTGGATTCAGCAGTCTGCAAACACTTTCTCTGCAGAGTCCCAAAACAGGCGTTTTCAGCCCATTACCGGCATATGGAAGAAACAGCAGTAAGCACAGGGAAATATCTGCTTCTAAATCCAAAACGCAGCTATCTAACAGAACGGGTGTCAATGTGTGCACTCAACTTCCAGAGTTAAACCCGTGTGTTGATTCAGCAGTCTGCAAACACTTTCTCTGCAGAGTCCCAAAACAGGCGTTTTCAGCCCATTACCGGCATATGGAAGAAACAGCAGTAAGCACAGGGAAATATCTGCTTCTAAATGCAAAACGCAGCTATCTAACAGAACGGTTGTCAATGTGTGCACTCAACTTCCAGAGTTAAACCCGTGTGTGGATTCAGCAGTCTGCAAACACTTTCTCTGCAGAGTCCCAAAACAGGCGTTTTCAGCCCATTACCGGCATATGGAAGAAACAGCAGTAAGCACAGGGAAATACCTGCTTCTAAATCAAAAACGCAGCTATCTAACAGAACGGTTGTCAATGTGTGCACTCAACTTCCAGAGTTAGACCCGTGTGTGGATTCAGCAGTCTGCAAACACTTTCTCTGCAGAGTCCCAAAACAGGCGTTTTCAGCCCATTACCGGCATATGGAAGAAACAGCAGTAAGCACAGGGAAATATCTGCTTCTAAATCCAAAACGCAGCTATCTAACAGAACGGTTGTCAATGTGTGCACTCAACTTCCAGAGTTAAACCCGTGTGTTGATTCAGCAGTCTGCAAACACTTTCTCTGCAGAGTCCCAAAACAGGCGTTTTCAGCCCATTACCGGCATATGGAAGAAACAGCAGTAAGCACAGGGAAATATCTGCTTCTAAATCCAAAACGCAGCTATCTAACAGAACGGTTGTCAATGTGTGCACTCAACTTCCAGAGTTAAACCCGTGTGTTTATTCAGCAGTCTGCAAACACTTTCTCTGCAGAGTCCCAAAACAGGCGTTTTCAGCCCATTACCGGCATATGGAAGAAACAGCAGTAAGCACAGGGAAATATCTGCTTCTAAATCCAAAACGCAGCTATCTAACAGAACGGTTGTCAATGTGTGCACTCAACTTCCAGAGTTAAACCCGTGTGTGGATTCAGCAGTCTGCAAACACTTTCTCTGCAGAGTCCCAAAACAGGCGTTTTCAGCCCATTACCGGCATATGGAAGAAACAGCAGTAAGCACAGGGAAATATCTGCTTCTAAATCAAAAACGCAGCTATCTAACAGAACGGTTGTCAATGTGTGCACTCAACTTCCAGAGTTAGACCCGTGTGTGGATTCAGCAGTCTGCAAACACTTTCTCTGCAGAGTCCCAAAACAGGCGTTTTCAACCCATTACCGGCATATGGAAGAAACAGCAGTAAGCACAGGGAAATATCTGCTTCTAAATCCAAAACGCAGCTATCTAACAGAACGGTTGTCAATGTGTGCACTCAACTTCCAGAGTTAAACCCGTGTGTGGATTCAGCAGTCTGCAAACTCTTTCTCTGCAGAGTCCCAAAACAGGCGTTTTCAGCCCATTACCGGCATATGGAAGAAACAGCAGTAAGCACAGGGAAATATCTGCTTCTAAATCCAAAACGCAGCTATCTAACAGAACGGTTGTCAATGTGTGCACTCAACTTCCAGAGTTAAACCCGTGTGTGGATTCAGCAGTCTGCAAACACTTTCTCTGCAGAGTCCCAAAACAGGCGTTTTCAGCCCATTACCGGCATATGGAAGAAACAGCAGTAAGCACAGGGAAATACCTGCTTCTAAATCAAAAACGCAGCTATCTAACAGAACGGTTGTCAATGTGTGCACTCAACTTCCAGAGTTAGACCCGTGTGTGGATTCAGCAGTCTGCAAACACTTTCTCTGCAGAGTCCCAAAACAGGCGTTTTCAACCCATTACCGGCATATGGAAGAAACAGCAGTAAGCACAGGGAAATATCTGCTTCTAAATCCAAAACGCAGCTATCTAACAGAACGGTTGTCAATGTGTGCACTCAACTTCCAGAGTTAAACCCGTGTGTGGATTCAGCAGTCTGCAAACACTTTCTCTGCAGAGTCCCAAAACAGGCGTTTTCAGCCCATTACCGGCATATGGAAGAAACAGCAGTAAGCACAGGGAAATATCTGCTTCTAAATCCAAAACGCAGCTATCTAACAGAACGGTTGTCAATGTGTGCACTCAACTTCCAGAGTTAAACCCGTGTGTTTATTCAGCAGTCTGCAAACACTTTCTCTGCAGAGTCCCAAAACAGGCGTTTTCAGCCCATTACCGGCATATGGAAGAAACAGCAGTAAGCACAGGGAAATATCTGCTTCTAAATCCAAAACGCAGCTATCTAACAGAACGGTTGTCAATGTGTGCACTCAACTTCCAGAGTTAAACCCGTGTGTGGATTCAGCAGTCTGCAAACACTTTCTCTGCAGAGTCCCAAAACAGGCGTTTTCAGCCCATTACCGGCATATGGAAGAAACAGCAGTAAGCACAGGGAAATATCTGCTTCTAAATCAAAAACGCAGCTATCTAACAGAACGGTTGTCAATGTGTGCACTCAACTTCCAGAGTTAGACCCGTGTGTGGATTCAGCAGTCTGCAAACACTTTCTCTGCAGAGTCCCAAAACAGGCGTTTTCAACCCATTACCGGCATATGGAAGAAACAGCAGTAAGCACAGGGAAATATCTGCTTCTAAATCCAAAACGCAGCTATCTAACAGAACGGTTGTCAATGTGTGCACTCAACTTCCAGAGTTAAACCCGTGTGTGGATTCAGCAGTCTGCAAACACTTTCTCTGCAGAGTCCCAAAACAGGCGTTTTCAGCCCATTACCGGCATATGGAAGAAACAGCAGTAAGCATAGGGAAATATCTACTTCTAAATCCAAAACGCAGCTATCTAACAGAACGGTTGTCAATGTGTGCACTCAACTTCCAGAGTTAAACCCGTGTGTGGATTCAGCAGTCTGCAAACACTTTCTCTGCAAAGTCCCAAAACAGGCGTTTTCAGCCCATTACCGGCATATGGAAGAAACAGCAGTAAGCACAGGGAAATATCTGCTTCTAAATCCAAAACGCAGCTATCTAACAGAACGGTTGTCAATGTGTGCACTCAACTTCCAGAGTTAAACCCGTGTGTGGATTCAGCAGTCTTCAAACACTTTCTCTGCAGAGTCCCAAAACAGGCGTTTTCAGCCCATTACCGGCATATGGAAGAAACAGCAGTAAGCACAGGGAAATATCTGCTTCTAAATCCAAAACGCAGCTATCTAACAGAACGGTTGTCAATGTGTGCACTCAACTTCCAGAGTTAAACCCGTGTGTGGATTCAGCAGTCTGCAAACACTTTCTCTGCAGAGTCCCAAAACAGGCGTTTTCAACCCATTACCGGCATAAGGAAGAAACAGCAGTAAGCACAGGGAAATATCTGCTTCTAAATCCAAAACGCAGCTATCTAACAGAACGGTTGTCAATGTGTGCACTCAACTTCCAGAGTTAAACCCGTGTGTGGATTCAGCAGTCTGCAAACACTTTCTCTGCAGAGTCCCAAAACAGGCGTTTTCAGCCCATTACCGGCATATGGAAGAAACAGCAGTAAGCACAGGGAAATATCTGCTTCTAAATCCAAAACGCAGCTATCTAACAGAACGGTTGTCAATGTGTGCACTCAACTTCCAGAGTTAAACCCGTGTGTGGATTCAGCAGTCTGCAAACACTTTCTCTGCAGAGTCCCAAAACAGGCGTTTTCAGCCCATTACCGGCATATGGAAGAAACAGCAGTAAGCACAGGGAAATATCTGCTTCTAAATCCAAAACGCAGCTATCTAACAGAACGGTTGTCAATGTGTGCACTCAACTTCCAGAGTTAAACCCGTGTGTGGATTCAGCAGTCTGCAAACACTTTCTCTGCAGAGTCCCAAAACAGGCGTTTTCAGCCCATTACCGGCATATGGAAGAAACAGCAGTAAGCACAGGGAAATATCTGCTTCTAAATCAAAAACGCAGCTATCTAACAGAACGGTTGTCAATGTGTGCACTCAACTTCCAGAGTTAGACCCGTGTGTGGATTCAGCAGTCTGCAAACACTTTCTCTGCAGAGTCCCAAAACAGGCGTTTTCAACCCATTACCGGCATATGGAAGAAACAGCAGTAAGCACAGGGAAATATCTGCTTCTAAATCCAAAACGCAGCTATCTAACAGAACGGTTGTCAATGTGTGCACTCAACTTCCAGAGTTAAACCCGTGTGTGGATTCAGCAGTCTGCAAACACTTTCTCTGCAGAGTCCCAAAACAGGCGTTTTCAGCCCATTACCGGCATATGGAAGAATCAGCAGTAAGCATAGGGAAATATCTACTTCTAAATCCAAAACGCAGCTATCTAACAGAACGGTTGTCAATGTCTGCACTCAACTTCCAGAGTTAAACCCGTGTGTGGATTCAACAGTCTGCAAACACTTTTTGTGCAGAGTCTCAAAACAGGCGTTTTCAGCCCAATAGGGGCATATGGAAGAAACAGCAGTAAGCACAGGGAAATATCTGCTTCTAAATCCAAAACGCACCTATCTAACAGAACGGTTGTCAATGTGTGCACTCAACTTCCAGAGTTAAACCCGTGTGTGGATTCAGCAGTCTGCAAACACTTTCTCTGCAGAGTCCCAAAACAGGCGTTTTCCGCCCATTACCGGCATATGGAAGAAACAGCAGTAAGCACAGGGAAATATCTGCTTCTAAATCCAAAACGCAGCTATCTAACAGAACGGTTGTCAATGTGTGCACTCAACTTCCAGAGTTAAACCCGTGTGTGGATTCAGCAGTCTGCAAACACTTTCTCTGCAGAGTCCCAAAACAGGCGTTTTCAGCCCATTACCGGCATATGGAAGAAACAGCAGTAAGCACAGGGAAATATCTGCTTCTAAATCCAAAACGCAGCTATCTAACAGAACGGTTGTCAATGTGTGCACTCAACTTCCAGAGTTAAACCCGTGTGTGGATTCAGCAGTCTGCAAACACTTTCTCTGCAGAGTCCCAAAACAGGCGTTTTCAGCCCATTACCGGCATATGGAAGAAACAGCAGTAAGCGCAGGGAAATATCTGCTTCTAAATCCAAAACGCAGCTATCTAACAGAACGGTTGTCAATGTGTGCACTCAACTTCCAGAGTTAAACCCGTGTGTGGATTCAGCAGTCTGCAAACACTTTCTCTGCAGAGTCCCAAAACAGGCGTTTTCAGCCCATTACCGGCATATGGAAGAAACAGCAGTAAGCACAGGGAAATATCTGCTTCTAAATCAAAAACGCAGCTATCTAACAGAACGGTTGTCAATGTGTGCACTCAACTTCCAGAGTTAGACCCGTGTGTGGATTCAGCAGTCTGCAAACACTTTCTCTGCAGAGTCCCAAAACAGGCGTTTTCAACCCATTACCGGCATATGGAAGAAACAGCAGTAAGCACAGGGAAATATCTGCTTCTAAATCCAAAACGCAGCTATCTAACAGAACGGTTGTCAATGTGTGCACTCAACTTCCAGAGTTAAACCCGTGTGTGGATTCAGCAGTCTGCAAACACTTTCTCTGCAGAGTCCCAAAACAGGCGTTTCCAGCCCATTACCGGCATATGGAAGAAACAGCAGTAAGCACAGGGAAATACCTCCTTCTAAATCCAAAACGCAGCTATCTAACAGAACGGTTGTCAATGTGTGCACTCAACTTCCAGAGTTAAACCAGTGTGTGGATTCAGCAGTCTGCAAACACTTTCTCTGCAGAGTCCCAAAACAGGCGTTTTCAGCCCATTACCGGCATATGGAAAAAAAGCAGTAATCACAGGGAAATATCTGCTTCAAAATCAAAAACGCAGCTATCTAACAGAACGGTTGTCAATGTGTGCACTCAACTTCCAGAGATAAACCAGTGTGTGGATTCAGCAGTCTGCAAACTCTTTCTCTGCAGAGTCCCAAAACAGGCGTTTTCAGCCCATTACCGGCATATGGAAGAAACAGCAGTAAGCGCAGGGAAATATCTGCTTCTAAATCCAAAACGCAGCTATCTAACAGAACGGTTTTCAATGTGTGCACTCAACTTCCAGAGTTAAACCCGTGTGTGGATTCAGCAGTCTGCAAACACTTTCTCTGCAGAGTCCCAAAACAGACGTTTTCAGCCCATTACCGGCATATGGAAGAAACAGCAGTAAGCACAGGGAAATATCTGCTTCTAAATCCAAAACGCAGCTATCTAACACAACGGTTGTCAATGTGTGCACTCAACTTCCAGAGTTAAACCCGTGTGTGGATTCAGCAGTCTGCAAACACTTTCTCTGCAGAGTCCCAAAACAGGCGTTTTCAGCCCATTACCGGCATATGGAAGAAACAGCAGTAAGCAGAGGGAAATATCTGCTTCTAAATCCAAAACGCAGCTATCTAACAGAACGGTTGTCAATGTGTGCACTCAACTTCCAGAGTTAAACCCGTGTGTGGATTCAGCAGTCTGCAAACACTTTCTCTGCAGAGTCCCAAAACAGGCGTTTTCAGCCCATTACTGGCATATGGAAGAAACAGCAGTAAGCACAGGGAAATATCTGCTTCTAAATCCAAAACGCAGCTATCTAACAGAACGGTTGTCAATGTGTGCACTCAACTTCCAGAGTTAAACCCGTGTGTGGATTCAGCAGTCTGCAAACACTTTCTCTGCAGAGTCCCAAAACAGGCGTTTTCAGCCCATTACCGGCATATGGAAGAAACAGCAGTAAGCACAGGGAAATATCTGCTTCTAAATCCAAAACGCAGCTATCTAACAGAACGGTTGTCAATGTGTGCACTCAACTTCCAGAGTTAAACCCGTGTGTGGATTCAGCAGTCTGCAAACACTTTCTCTGCAGAGTCCCAAAACAGGCGTTTTCAGCCCATCACCGGCATATGGAAGAAACAGCAGTAAGCACAGGGAAATATCTGCTTCTAAATCCAAAACGCAGCTATCTAACAGAACGGTTGTCAATGTCTGCACTCAACTTCCAGAGTTAAACCCGTGTGTGGATTCAGCAGTCTGCAAACACTTTCTCTGCAAAGTCCCAAAACAGGCGTTTTCAGCCCATTACCGGCATATGGAAGAAACAGCAGTAAGCACAGGGAAATATCTGCTTCTAAATCCAAAACGCAGCTATCTAACAGAACGGTTGTCAATGTGTGCACTCAACTTCCAGAGTTAAACCCGTGTGTGGATTCAGCAGTCTTCAAACACTTTCTCTGCAGAGTCCCAAAACAGGCGTTTTCAGCCCATTACCGGCATATGGAAGAAACAGCAGTAAGCACAGGGAAATATCTGCTTCTAAATCAAAAACGCAGCTATCTAACAGAACGGTTGTCAATGTGTGCACTCAACTTCCAGAGATAAACCAGTGTGTGGATTCAGCAGTCTGCAAACACTTTCTCTGCAGAGTCCCAAAACAGGCGTTTTCAGCCCATTACTGGCATATGGAAGAAAAAGCAGTAAGCACAGGGAAATATCTGCTTCTAAATCAAAAACGCAGCTATCTAACAGAACGGTTGTCAATGTGTGCACTCAACTTCCAGAGTTAAACCCGTGTGTGGATTCAGCAGTCTGCAAACACTTTCTCTGCAGAGTCCCAAAACAGGCGTTTTCAGCCCATTACCGGCATATGGAAGAAACAGTAGTAAGCACAGGGAAATATCTGCTTCTAAATCCAAAACGCAGCTATCTAACAGAACGGTTGTCAATGTGTGCACTCAACTTCCAGAGTTAAACCGGTGTGTGGATTCAGCAGTCTGCAAACACTTTCTCTGCAGAGTCCCAAAACAGGCGTTTCCAGCCCATTACCGGCATATGGAAGAAACAGCAGTAAGCACAGGGAAATACCTCCTTCTAAATCCAAAACGCAGCTATCTAACAGAACGGTTGTCAATGTGTGCACTCAACTTCCAGAGTTAAACCAGTGTGTGGATTCAGCAGTCTGCAAACACTTTCTCTGCAGAGTCCCAAAACAGGCGTTTTCAGCCTTTACCGGCATATGGAAGAAAAAGCAGTAAGCACAGGGAAATATCTGCTTCTAAATCAAAAACGCAGCTCTCTAACAGAACGGTTGTCAATGTGTGCACTCAACTTCCAGAGATAAACCAGTGTGTGGATTCAGCAGTCTGCAAACTCTTTCTCTGCAGAGTCCCAAAACAGGCGATTTCAGCCCATTACCGGCATATGGAAGAAACAGCAGTAAGCGCAGGGAAATATCTGCTTCTAAATCCAAAACGCAGCTATCTAACAGAACGGTTTTCAATGTGTGCACTCAACTTCCCGAGTTAAACCCGTGTGTGGATTCAGCAGTCTGCAAACACTTTCTCTGCAGAGTCCCAAAACAGGCGTTTTCAGCCCATTACCAGCTTATGGAAGAAACAGCAGTAAGCATAGGGAAATATCTGCTTCTAAATCCAAAACGCAGCTATCTAACAGAACGGTTGTCAATGTGTGCACTCAACTTCCAGAGTTAGACCCGTGTGTGGATTCAGCAGTCTGCAAACACTTTCTCTGCAGAGTCCCAAAACAGGCGTTTTCAACCCATTACCGGCATATGGAAGAAACAGCAGTAAGCACAGGGTAATATCTGCTTCTAAATCCAAAACGCAGCTATCTAACAGAACGGTTGTCAATGTGTGCACTCAACTTCCAGAGTTAAACCCGTGTGTGGATTCAGCAGTCTGCAAACACTTTCTCTGCAGAGTCCCAAAACAGGCGTTTTCAGCCCATTACCGGCATATGGAAGAAACAGCAGTAAGCACAGGGAAATATCTGCTTCTAAATCCAAAACGCAGCTATCTAACAGAACGGTTGTCAATGTGTGCACTCAACTTCCAGAGTTAAACCCGTGTGTGGATTCAGCAGTCTGCAAACACTTTCTGTGCAGAGTCCCAAAACAGGCGTTTTCAGCCCATTACCGGCATATGGAAGAAACAGCAGTAAGCACAGGGAAATATCTGCTTCTAAATCCAAAACGCAGCTATCTAACAGAACGGTTGTCAATGTGTGCACTCAACTTCCAGAGTTAAACCCGTGTGTGGATTCAGCAGTCTGCAAACACTTTCTCTGCAGAGTCCCAAAACAGGCGTTTTCAGCCCATTACCGGCATATGGAAGAAACAGCAGTAAGCACAGGGAAATATCTGCTTCTAAATCAAAAACGCAGCTATCTAACAGAACGGTTGTCAATGTGTGCACTCAACTTCCAGAGTTAGACCCGTGTGTGGATTCAGCAGTCTGCAAACACTTTCTCTGCAGAGTCCCAAAACAGGCGTTTTCAACCCATTACCGGCATATGGAAGAAACAGCAGTAAGCACAGGGAAATATCTGCTTCTAAATCCAAAACGCAGCTATCTAACAGAACGGTTGTCAATGTGTGCACTCAACTTCCAGAGTTAAACCCGTGTGTGGATTCAGCAGTCTGCAAACACTTTCTCTGCAGAGTCCCAAAACAGGCGTTTTCAGCCCATTACCGGCATATGGAAGAAACAGCAGTAAGCATAGGGAAATATCTACTTCTAAATCCAAAACGCAGCTATCTAACAGAACGGTTGTCAATGTCTGCACTCAACTTCCAGAGTTAAACCCGTGTGTGGATTCAACAGTCTGCAAACACTTTTTGTGCAGAGTCTCAAAACAGGCGTTTTCAGCACAATAGGGGCATATGGAAGAAACAGCAGTAAGCACAGGGAAATATCTGCTTCTAAATCCAAAACGCAGCTATCTAACAGAACGGTTGTCAATGTGTGCACTCACCTTCCAGAGTTAGACCCGTGTGTGGATTCAGCAGTCTGCAAACACTTTCTCTGCAGAGTCCCAAAACAGGCGTTTTCAACCCATTACCGGCATATGGAAGAAACAGCAGTAAGCACAGGGAAATATCTGCTTCTAAATCCAAAACGCAGCTATCTAACAGAACGGTTGTCAATGTGTGCACTCAACTTCCAGAGTTAAACCCGTGTGTGGATTCAGCAGTCTGCAAACACTTTCTCTGCAGAGTCCCAAAACAGGCGTTTTCAGCCCATTACCGGCATATGGAAGAAACAGTACTAAGCACAGGGAAATATCTGCTTCTAAATCCAAAACGCAGCTATCTAACAGAACGGTTGTCAATGTGTGCACTCAACTTCCAGAGTTAAACCGGTGTGTGGATTCAGCAGTCTGCAAACACTTTCTCTGCAGAGTCCCAAAACAGGCGTTTCCAGCCCATTACCGGCATATGGAAGAAACAGCAGTAAGCACAGGGAAATACCTCCTTCTAAATCCAAAACGCAGCTATCTAACAGAACGGTTGTCAATGTGTGCACTCAACTTCCAGAGTTAAACCAGTGTGTGGATTCAGCAGTGTGCAAACACTTTCTCTGCAGAGTCCCAAAACAGGCGTTTTCAGCCCATTACCGGCATATGGAAGAAAAAGCAGTAAGCACAGGGAAATATCTGCTTCTAAATCAAAAACGCAGCTATCTAACAGAACGGTTGTCAATGTGTGCACTCAACTTCCAGAGATAAACCAGTGTGTGGATTCAGCAGTCTGCAAACTCTTTCTCTGCAGAGTCCAAAAACAGGCGTTTTCAGCCCATTACCGGCATATGGAAGAAACAGCAGTAAGCGCAGGGAAATATCTGCTTCTAAATCCAAAACGCAGCTATCTAACAGAACGGTTTTCAATGTGTGCACTCAACTTCCAGGGTTAAACCCGTGTGTGGATTCAGCAGTCTGCAAACACTTTCTCTGCAGAGTCCCAAAACAGGCGTTTTCAGCCCATTACCGGCATATGGAAGAAACAGCAGTAAGCACAGGGAAATATCTGCTTCTAAATCCAAAACGCAGCTATCTAACAGAACGGTTGTCAATGTGTGCACTCAACTTCCAGAGTTAAACCCGTGTGTGGATTCAGCAGTCTGCAAACACTTTCTCTGCAGAGTCCCAAAACAGGCGTTTTCAGCCCATTACCGGCATATGGAAGAAACAGCAGTAAGCACAGGGAAATATCTGCTTCTAAATCCAAAACGCAGCTATCTAACAGAACGGTTGTCAATGTGTGCACTCAACTTCCAGAGTTAAACCCGTGTGTGGATTCAGCAGTCTGCAAACACTTTCTCTGCAGAGTCCCAAACAGGCGTTTTCAGCCCATTACCGGCATATGGAAGAAACAGCAGTAAGCACAGGGAAATATCTGCTTCTAAATCCAAAACGCAGCTATCTAACAGAACGGTTGTCAATGTGTGCACTCAACTTCCAGAGTTAAACCCGTGTGTGGATTCAGCAGTGTGCAAACACTTTCTCTGCAGAGTCCCAAAACAGGCGTTTTCAGCCCATAACCAGCATATGGAAGAAACAGCAGTAAGCACAGGGAAATATCTGCTTCTAAATCCAAAACGCAGCTATCTAACAGAACGGTTGTCAATGTGTGCACTCAACTTCCAGAGTTAAACCCGTGTGTGGATTCAGCAGTCTGCAAACACTTTCTCTGCAGAGTCCCAAAACAGGCGTTTTCAGCCCATTACCGGCATATGGAAGAAACAGCAGTAAGCACAGGGAAATATCTGCTTCTAAATCAAAAACGCAGCTATCTAACAGAACGGTTGTCAATGTGTGCACTCAACTTCCAGAGTTAAACCCGTGTGTGGATTCAGAAGTCTGCAAACACTTTCTTTGCAGAGTCCCAAAACAGGCGTTTTCAGCCCATTACCGGCATATGGAAGAAACAGCAGTATGCACAGGGATATATCTGCTTCTAAATCCAAAACGCAGCTATCTAACAGAACGGTTGTCAATGTGTGCACTCAACTTCCAGAGTTAAACCCGTGTGTGGATTCAGCAGTCTGCAAACACTTTCTCTGCAGAGTCCCAAAACAGGCGTTTTCAGCCCATTACCGGCATAGGGAAGAAACAGCAGTAAGCACAGGGAAATATCTGCTTCTAAATCCAAAACGCAGCTATCTAACAGAACGGTTGTCAATGTCTGCACTCAACTTCCAGAGTTAAACCCGTGTGTGGATTCAACAGTCTGCAAACACTTTTTGTGCAGAGTCTCAAAACAGGCGTTTTCAGCACAATAGGGTCATATGGAAGAAACAGCAGTAAGCACAGGGAAATATCTGCTTCTAAATCCAAAACGCAGCTATCTAACAGAACGGTTGTCAATGTGTGCACTCACCTTCCAGAGTTAGACCCGTGTGTGGATTCAGCAGTCTGCAAACACTTTCTCTGCAGAGTCCCAAAACAGGCGTTTTCAACCCATTACCGGCATATGGAAGAAACAGCAGTAAGCACAGGGAAATATCTGCTTCTAAATCCAAAACGCAGCTATCTAACAGAACGGTTGTCAATGTGTGCACTCAACTTCCAGAGTTAAACCCGTGTGTGGATTCAGCAGTCTGCAAACACTTTCTCTGCAGAGTCCCAAAACAGGCGTTTTCAGCCCATTACCGGCATATGGAAGAAACAGTAGTAAGCACAGGGAAATATCTGCTTCTAAATCCAAAACGCAGCTATCTAACAGAACGGTTGTCAATGTGTGCACTCAACTTCCAGAGTTAAACCGGTGTGTGGATTCAGCAGTCTGCAAACACTTTCTCTGCAGAGTCCCAAAACAGGCGTTTCCAGCCCATTACCGGCATATGGAAGAAACAGCAGTAAGCACAGGGAAATACCTCCTTCTAAATCCAAAACGCAGCTATCTAACAGAACGGTTGTCAATGTGTGCACTCAACTTCCAGAGTTAAACCAGTGTGTGGATTCAGCAGTGTGCAAACACTTTCTCTGCAGAGTCCCAAAACAGGCGTTTTCAGCCCATTACCGGCATATGGAAGAAAAAGCAGTAAGCACAGGGAAATATCTGCTTCTAAATCAAAAACGCAGCTTTCTAACAGAACGGTTGTCAATGTGTGCACTCAACTTCCAGAGATAAACCAGTGTGTGGATTCAGCAGTCTGCAAACTCTTTCTCTGCAGAGTCCCAAAACAGGCGTTTTCAGCCCATTACCGGCATATGGAAGAAACAGCAGTAAGCGCAGGGAAATATCTGCTTCTAAATCCAAAACGCAGCTATCTAACAGAACGGTTTTCAATGTGTGCACTCAACTTCCAGGGTTAAACCCGTGTGTGGATTCAGCAGTCTGCAAACACTTTCTCTGCAGAGTCCCAAAACAGGCGTTTTCAGCCCATTACCGGCATATGGAAGAAACAGCAGTAAGCACAGGGAAATATCTGCTTCTAAATCCAAAACGCAGCTATCTAACAGAACGGTTGTCAATGTGTGCACTCAACTTCCAGAGTTAAACCAGTGTGTGGATTCAGCAGTGTGCAAACACTTTCTCTGCAGAGTCCCAAAACAGGCGTTTTCAGCCCATTACCGGCATATGGAAGAAAAAGCAGTAAGCACAGGGAAATATCTGCTTCTAAATCAAAAACGCAGCTATCTAACAGAACGGTTGTCAATGTGTGCACTCAACTTCCAGAGATAAACCAGTGTGTGGATTCAGCAGTCTGCAAACTCTTTCTCTGCAGAGTCCCAAAACAGGCGTTTTCAGCCCATTACCGGCATATGGAAGAAACAGCAGTAAGCGCAGGGAAATATCTGCTTCTAAATCCAAAACGCAGCTATCTAACAGAACGGTTGTCAATGTGTGCACTCAACTTCCAGAGTTAAACCCGTGTGTGGATTCAGCAGTGTGCAAACACTTTCTCTGCAGAGTCCCAAAACAGGCGTTTTCAGCCCATAACCAGCATATGGAAGAAACAGCAGTAAGCACAGGGAAATATCTGCTTCTAAATCCAAAACGCAGCTATCTAACAGAACGGTTGTCAATGTGTGCACTCAACTTCCAGAGTTAAACCCGTGTGTGGATTCAGCAGTCTGCAAACACTTTCTCTGCAGAGTCCCAAAACAGGCGTTTTCAGCCCATTACCGGCATATGGAAGAAACAGCAGTAAGCACAGGGAAATATCTGCTTCTAAATCAAAAACGCAGCTATCTAACAGAACGGTTGTCAATGTGTGCACTCAACTTCCAGAGTTAAACCCGTGTGTGGATTCAGAAGTCTGCAAACACTTTCTTTGCAGAGTCCCAAAACAGGCGTTTTCAGCCCATTACCGGCATATGGAAGAAACAGCAGTATGCACAGGGATATATCTGCTTCTAAATCCAAAACGCAGCTATCTAACAGAACGGTTGTCAATGTGTGCACTCAACTTCCAGAGTTAAACCCGTGTGTGGATTCAGCAGTCTGCAAACACTTTCTCTGCAGAGTCCCAAAACAGGCGTTTTCAGCCCATTACCGGCATAGGGAAGAAACAGCAGTAAGCACAGGGAAATATCTGCTTCTAAATCCAAAACGCAGCTATCTAACAGAACGGTTGTCAATGTCTGCACTCAACTTCCAGAGTTAAACCCGTGTGTGGATTCAACAGTCTGCAAACACTTTTTGTGCAGAGTCTCAAAACAGGCGTTTTCAGCACAATAGGGGCATATGGAAGAAACAGCAGTAAGCACAGGGAAATATCTGCTTCTAAATCCAAAACGCAGCTATCTAACAGAACGGTTGTCAATGTGTGCACTCACCTTCCAGAGTTAGACCCGTGTGTGGATTCAGCAGTCTGCAAACACTTTCTCTGCAGAGTCCCAAAACAGGCGTTTTCAACCCATTACCGGCATATGGAAGAAACAGCAGTAAGCACAGGGAAATATCTGCTTCTAAATCCAAAACGCAGCTATCTAACAGAACGGTTGTCAATGTGTGCACTCAACTTCCAGAGTTAAACCCGTGTGTGGATTCAGCAGTCTGCAAACACTTTCTCTGCAGAGTCCCAAAACAGGCGTTTTCAGCCCATTACCGGCATATGGAAGAAACAGTAGTAAGCACAGGGAAATATCTGCTTCTAAATCCAAAACGCAGCTATCTAACAGAACGGTTGTCAATGTGTGCACTCAACTTCCAGAGTTAAACCGGTGTGTGGATTCAGCAGTCTGCAAACACTTTCTCTGCAGAGTCCCAAAACAGGCGTTTCCAGCCCATTACCGGCATATGGAAGAAACAGCAGTAAGCACAGGGAAATACCTCCTTCTAAATCCAAAACGCAGCTATCTAACAGAACGGTTGTCAATGTGTGCACTCAACTTCCAGAGTTAAACCAGTGTGTGGATTCAGCAGTGTGCAAACACTTTCTCTGCAGAGTCCCAAAACAGGCGTTTTCAGCCCATTACCGGCATATGGAAGAAAAAGCAGTAAGCACAGGGAAATATCTGCTTCTAAATCAAAAACGCAGCTTTCTAACAGAACGGTTGTCAATGTGTGCACTCAACTTCCAGAGATAAACCAGTGTGTGGATTCAGCAGTCTGCAAACTCTTTCTCTGCAGAGTCCCAAAACAGGCGTTTTCAGCCCATTACCGGCATATGGAAGAAACAGCAGTAAGCGCAGGGAAATATCTGCTTCTAAATCCAAAACGCAGCTATCTAACAGAACGGTTTTCAATGTGTGCACTCAACTTCCAGGGTTAAACCCGTGTGTGGATTCAGCAGTCTGCAAACACTTTCTCTGCAGAGTCCCAAAACAGGCGTTTTCAGCCCATTACCGGCATATGGAAGAAACAGCAGTAAGCACAGGGAAATATCTGCTTCTAAATCCAAAACGCAGCTATCTAACAGAACGGTTGTCAATGTGTGCACTCAACTTCCAGAGTTAAACCCGTGTGTGGATTCAGCAGTCTGCAAACACTTTCTCTGCAGAGTCCCAAACAGGCGTTTTCAGCCCATTACCGGCATATGGAAGAAACAGCAGTAAGCACAGGGAAATATCTGCTTCTAAATCCAAAACGCAGCTATCTAACAGAACGGTTGTCAATGTGTGCACTCAACTTCCAGAGTTAAACCCGTGTGTGGATTCAGCAGTGTGCAAACACTTTCTCTGCAGAGTCCCAAAACAGGCGTTTTCAGCCCATAACCGGCATATGGAAGAAACAGCAGTAAGCACAGGGAAATATCTGCTTCTAAATCCAAAACGCAGCTATCTAACAGAACGGTTGTCAATGTGTGCACTCAACTTCCAGAGTTAAACCCGTGTGTGGATTCAGCAGTCTGCAAACACTTTCTCTGCAGAGTCCCAAAACAGGCGTTTTCAGCCCATTACCGGCATATGGAAGAAACAGCAGTAAGCACAGGGAAATATCTGCTTCTAAATCAAAAACGCAGCTATCTAACAGAACGGTTGTCAATGTGTGCACTCAACTTCCAGAGATAAACCAGTGTGTGGATTCAGCAGTCTGCAAACAGTTTCTCTGCAGAGTCCCAAAACAGGCGTTTTCAGCCCATTACTGGCATATGGAAGAAAAAGCAGTAAGCTCAGGGAAATATCTGCTTCTAAATCAAAAACGCAGCTATCTAACAGAACGGTTGTCAATGTGTGCACTCAACTTCCAGAGTTAAACCCGTGTGTGGATTCAGCAGTCTGCAAACACTTTCTCTGCAGAGTCCCAAAACAGGCGTTTTCAGACCATTACCGGCATATGGAAGAAACAGTAGTAAGCACAGGGAAATATCTGCTTCTAAATCCAAAACGCAGCTATCTAACAGAACGGTTGTCAATGTGTGCACTCAACTTCCAGAGTTAAACCGGTGTGTGGATTCAGCAGTCTGCAAACACTTTCTCTGCAGAGTCCCAAAACAGGCGTTTTCAGCCCATTACCGGCATAAGGAAGAAACAGCAGTAAGCACAGGGAAATATCTGCTTCTAAATCCAAAACGCAGCTATCTAACAGAACGGTTGTCAATGTGTGCACTCAACTTCCAGAGTTAAACCCGTGTGTGGATTCAGCAGTCTGCAAACACTTTCTCTGCAGAGTCCCAAAACAGGCGTTTTCAGCCCATTACCGGCATATGGAAGAAACAGCAGTAAGCACAGGGAAATATCTGCTTCTAAATCCAAAACGCAGCTATCTAACAGAACGGTTGTCAATGTGTGCACTCAACTTCCAGAGTTAAACCCGTATGTGGATTCAGCAGTCTGCAAACACTTTCTCTGCAGAGTCCCAAAACAGGCGTTTTCAGCCCATTACCGGCATATGGAAGAAACAGCAGTAAGCACAGGGAAATATCTGCTTCTAAATCCAAAACGCAGCTATCTAACAGAACGGTTGTCAATGTGTGCACTCAACTTCCAGAGTTAAACCCGTGTGTGGATTCAGCAGTGTGCAAACACTTTCTCTGCAGAGTCCCAAAACAGGCGTTTTCAGCCCATAACCGGCATATGGAAGAAACAGCAGTAAGCACAGGGAAATATCTGCTTCTAAATCCAAAACGTAGCTATCTAACAGAACGGTTGTCAATGTGTGCACTCAACTTCCAGAGTTAAACCCGTGTGTGGATTCAGCAGTCTGCAAACACTTTCTCTGCAGAGTCCCAAAACAGGCGTTTTCAGGCCATTACCGGCATATGGTAGAAACAGCAGTAACCACAGGGAAATATCTGCTTCTAAATCCAAAACGCAGCTATCTAACAGAACGGTTGTCAATGTGTGCACTCAACTTGCAGAGTTAAACCCGGGTGTGGATTCAGCAGTCTGCAAACACTTTCTCTGCAGAGTCCCAAAACAGGCGTTTTCAGCCCAGTACTGGCATATGGAAGAAAAAGCAGTAAGCACAGGGAAATATCTGCTTCTAAATCAAAAACGCAGCTATCTAACAGAACGGTTGTCAATGTGTGCACTCAACTTCCAGAGTTAAACCCGTGTGTGGATTCAGCAGTCTGCAAACACTTTCTCAGCAGAGTCCCAAAACAGGCGTTTCCAGCCCATTACCGGCATATGGAAGAAACAGCAGTAAGCACAGGGAAATACCTCCTTCTAAATCCAAAACGCAGCTATCTAACAGAACGGTTGTCAATGTGTGCACTCAACTTCCAGAGTTAAACCAGTGTGTGTATTCAGCAGTCTGCAAACACTTTCTCTGCAGAGTCCCAAAACAGGCGTTTTCAGCCCATTACCGGCATATGGAAGAAAAAGCAGTAAGCACAGGGAAATATCTGCTTCTAAATCAAAAACGCAGCTATCTAACAGAACGGTTGTCAATGTGTGCACTCAACTTCCAGAGATAAACCAGTGTGTGGATTCAGCAGTCTGCAAACTCTTTCTCTGCAGAGTCCCAAAACAGGCGTTTTCAGCCCATTACCGGCATATGGAAGAAACAGCAGTAAGCGCAGGGAAATATCTGCTTCTAAATCCAAAACGCAGCTATCTAACAGAACGGTTTTCAATGTGTGCACTCAACTTCCAGAGTTAAACCCGTGTGTGGATTCAGCAGTCTGCAAACACTTTCTCTGCAGAGTCCCAAAACAGGCGTTTTCAGCCCATTACCAGCATATGGAAGAAACAGCAGTAAGCACAGGGAAATATCTGCTTCTAAATCCAAAACGCAGCTATCTAACACAACGGTTGTCAATGTGTGCACTCAACTTCCAGAGTTAAACCCGTGTGTGGATTCAGCAGTCTGCAAACACTTTCTCTGCAGAGTCCCAAAACAGGCGTTTTCAGCCCATTACCGGCATATGGAAGAAACAGCAGTAAGCAGAGGGAAATATCTGCTTCTAAATCGAAAACGCAGCTATCTAACAGAACGGTTGTCAATGTGTGCACTCAACTTCCAGAGTTAAACCTGTGTGTGGATTCAGCAGTCTGCAAACACTTTCTCTGCACAGTCCCAAAACAGGCGTTTTCAGCCCATTACCGGCATATGGAAGAAACAGCAGTAAGCACAGGGAAATATCTGCTTCTAAATCCAAAACGCAGCTATCTAACAGAACGGTTGTCAATGTGTGCACTCAACTTCCAGAGTTAAACCCGTGTGTGGATTCAGCAGTCTGCAAACACTTTCTCTGCAGAGTCCCAAAACAGGCGTTTTCAGCCCATTACCGGCATATGGAAGAAACAGCAGTAAGCACAGGGAAATATCTGCTTCTAAATCCAAAACGCAGCTATCTAACAGAACGGTTGTCAATGTGTGCACTCAACTTCCAGAGTTAAACCCGTGTGTGGATTCAGCAGTGTGCAAACACTTTCTCTGCAGAGTCCCAAAACAGGCGTTTTCAGCCCATAACCGGCATATGGAAGAAACAGCAGTAAGCACAGGGAAATATCTGCTTCTAAATCCAAAACGCAGCTATCTAACAGAACGGTTGTCAATGTGTGCACTCAACTTCCAGAGTTAGACCCGTGTGTGGATTCAGCAGTCTGCAAACACTTTCTCTGCAGAGTCCCAAAACAGGCGTTTTCAACCCATTACCGGCATATGGAAGAAACAGCAGTAAGCACAGGGAAATATCTGCTTTTAAATCCAAAACGCAGCTATCTAACAGAACGGTTTTCAATGTGTGCACTCAACTTCCAGAGTTAAACCCGTGTGTGGATTCAGCAGTCTGCAAACACTTTCTCTGCAGAGTCCCAAAACAGGCGTTTTCAGCCCATTACCGGCATATGGAAGAAACAGCAGTAAGCACAGGGAAATATCTGCTTCTAAATCCAAAACGCAGCTATCTAACAGAACGGTTGTCAATGTGTGCACTCAACTTCCAGAGTTAAACCCGTGTGTTGATTCAGCAGTCTGCAAACACTTTCTCTGCAGAGTCCCAAAACAGGCGTTTTCAGCCCATTACCGGCATATGGAAGAAACAGCAGTAAGCACAGGGAAATATCTGCTTCTAAATGCAAAACGCAGCTATCTAACAGAACGGTTGTCAATGTGTGCACTCAACTTCCAGAGTTAAACCCGTGTGTGGATTCAGCAGTCTGCAAACACTTTCTCTGCAGAGTCCCAAAACAGGCGTTTTCAGCCCATTACCGGCATATGGAAGAAACAGCAGTAAGCACAGGGAAATACCTGCTTCTAAATCAAAAACGCAGCTATCTAACAGAACGGTTGTCAATGTGTGCACTCAACTTCCAGAGTTAGACCCGTGTGTGGATTCAGCAGTCTGCAAACACTTTCTCTGCAGAGTCCCAAAACAGGCGTTTTCAGCCCATTACCGGCATATGGAAGAAACAGCAGTAAGCACAGGGAAATATCTGCTTCTAAATCCAAAACGCAGCTATCTAACAGAACGGTTGTCAATGTGTGCACTCAACTTCCAGAGTTAAACCCGTGTGTTGATTCAGCAGTCTGCAAACACTTTCTCTGCAGAGTCCCAAAACAGGCGTTTTCAGCCCATTACCGGCATATGGAAGAAACAGCAGTAAGCACAGGGAAATATCTGCTTCTAAATCCAAAACGCAGCTATCTAACAGAACGGTTGTCAATGTGTGCACTCAACTTCCAGAGTTAAACCCGTGTGTTTATTCAGCAGTCTGCAAACACTTTCTCTGCAGAGTCCCAAAACAGGCGTTTTCAGCCCATTACCGGCATATGGAAGAAACAGCAGTAAGCACAGGGAAATATCTGCTTCTAAATCCAAAACGCAGCTATCTAACAGAACGGTTGTCAATGTGTGCACTCAACTTCCAGAGTTAAACCCGTGTGTGGATTCAGCAGTCTGCAAACACTTTCTCTGCAGAGTCCCAAAACAGGCGTTTTCAGCCCATTACCGGCATATGGAAGAAACAGCAGTAAGCACAGGGAAATATCTGCTTCTAAATCAAAAACGCAGCTATCTAACAGAACGGTTGTCAATGTGTGCACTCAACTTCCAGAGTTAGACCCGTGTGTGGATTCAGCAGTCTGCAAACACTTTCTCTGCAGAGTCCCAAAACAGGCGTTTTCAACCCATTACCGGCATATGGAAGAAACAGCAGTAAGCACAGGGAAATATCTGCTTCTAAATCCAAAACGCAGCTATCTAACAGAACGGTTGTCAATGTGTGCACTCAACTTCCAGAGTTAAACCCGTGTGTGGATTCAGCAGTCTGCAAACTCTTTCTCTGCAGAGTCCCAAAACAGGCGTTTTCAGCCCATTACCGGCATATGGAAGAAACAGCAGTAAGCGCAGGGAAATATCTGCTTCTAAATCCAAAACGCAGCTATCTAACAGAACGGTTTTCAATGTGTGCATTCAACTTCCAGAGTTAAACCCGTGTGTGGATTCAGCAGTCTGCAAACACTTTCTCTGCAGAGTCCCAAAACAGGCGTTTTCAGCCCATTACCAGCATATGGAAGAAACAGCAGTAAGCACAGGGAAATATCTGCTTCTAAATCCAAAACGCAGCTATCTAACACAACGGTTGTCAATGTGTGCACTCAACTTCCAGAGTTAAACCCGTGTGTGGATTCAGCAGTCTGCAAACACTTTCTCTGCAGAGTCCCAAAACAGGCGTTTTCAGCCCATTACCGGCATATGGAAGAAACAGCAGTAAGCAGAGGGAAATATCTGCTTCTAAATCGAAAACGCAGCTATCTAACAGAACGGTTGTCAATGTGTGCACTCAACTTCCAGAGTTAAACCTGTGTGTGGATTCAGCAGTCTGCAAACACTTTCTCTGCAGAGTCCCAAAACAGGCGTTTTCAGCCCATTACCGGCATATGGAAGAAACAGCAGTAAGCACAGGGAAATATCTGCTTCTAAATCCAAAACGCAGCTATCTAACAGAACGGTTGTCAATGTGTGCACTCAACTTCCAGAGTTAAACCCGTGTGTGGATTCAGCAGTCTGCAAACACTTTCTCTGCAGAGTCCCAAAACAGGCGTTTTCAGCCCATTACCGGCATATGGAAGAAACAGCAGTAAGCACAGGGAAATATCTGCTTCTAAATCCAAAACGCAGCTATCTAACAGAACGGTTGTCAATGTGTGCACTCAACTTCCAGAGTTAAACCCGTGTGTGGATTCAGCAGTGTGCAAACACTTTCTCTGCAGAGTCCCAAAACAGGCGTTTTCAGCCCATAACCGGCATATGGAAGAAACAGCAGTAAGCACAGGGAAATATCTGCTTCTAAATCCAAAACGCAGCTATCTAACAGAACGGTTGTCAATGTGTGCACTCAACTTCCAGAGTTAGACCCGTGTGTGGATTCAGGAGTCTGCAAACACTTTCTCTGCAGAGTCCCAAAACAGGCGTTTTCAACCCATTACCGGCATATGGAAGAAACAGCAGTAAGCACAGGGAAATATCTGCTTCTAAATCCAAAACGCAGCTATCTAACAGAACGGTTGTCAATGTGTGCACTCAACTTCCAGAGTTAAACCCGTGTGTGGATTCAGCAGTCTGCAAACACTTTCTCTGCAGAGTCCCAAAACAGGCGTTTTCAGCCCATTACCGGCATATGGAAGAAACAGCAGTAAGCACAGGGAAATATCTGCTTCTAAATCCAAAACGCAGCTATCTAACAGAACGGTTGTCAATGTGTGCACTCAACTTCCAGAGTTAAACCCGTGTGTTGATTCAGCAGTCTGCAAACACTTTCTCTGCAGAGTCCCAAAACAGGCGTTTTCAGCCCATTACCGGCATATGGAAGAAACAGCAGTAAGCACAGGGAAATATCTGCTTCTAAATCCAAAACGCAGCTATCTAACAGAACGGTTGTCAATGTGTGCACTCAACTTCCAGAGTTAAACCCGTGTGTGGATTCAGCAGTCTGCAAACAGTTTCTCTGCAGAGTCCCAAAACAGGCGTTTTCAGCCCATTACCGGCATATGGAAGAAACAGCAGTAAGCACAGGGAAATACCTGCTTCTAAATCAAAAACGCAGCTATCTAACAGAACGGTTGTCAATGTGTGCACTCAACTTCCAGAGTTAGACCCGTGTGTGGATTCAGCAGTCTGCAAACACTTTCTCTGCAGAGTCCCAAAACAGGCGTTTTCAACCCATTACCGGCATATGGAAGAAACAGCAGTAAGCACAGGGAAATATCTGCTTCTAAATCCAAAACGCAGCTATCTAACAGAACGGTTGTCAATGTGTGCACTCAACTTCCAGAGTTAAACCCGTGTGTTGATTCAGCAGTCTGCAAACACTTTCTCTGCAGAGTCCCAAAACAGGCGTTTTCAGCCCATTACCGGCATATGGAAGAAACAGCAGTAAGCACAGGGAAATATCTGCTTCTAAATCCAAAACGCAGCTATCTAACAGAACGGTTGTCAATGTGTGCACTCAACTTCCAGAGTTAAACCCGTGTGTTTATTCAGCAGTCTGCAAACACTTTCTCTGCAGAGTCCCAAAACAGGCGTTTTCAGCCCATTACCGGCATATGGAAGAAACAGCAGTAAGCACAGGGAAATATCTGCTTCTAAATCCAAAACGCAGCTATCTAACAGAACGGTTGTCAATGTGTGCACTCAACTTCCAGAGTTAAACCCGTGTGTGGATTCAGCAGTCTGCAAACACTTTCTCTGCAGAGTCCCAAAACAGGCGTTTTCAGCCCATTACCGGCATATGGAAGAAACAGCAGTAAGCACAGGGAAATATCTGCTTCTAAATCAAAAACGCAGCTATCTAACAGAACGGTTGTCAATGTGTGCACTCAACTTCCAGAGTTAGACCCGTGTGTGGATTCAGCAGTCTGCAAACACTTTCTCTGCAGAGTCCCAAAACAGGCGTTTTCAACCCATTACCGGCATATGGAAGAAACAGCAGTAAGCACAGGGAAATATCTGCTTCTAAATCCAAAACGCAGCTATCTAACAGAACGGTTGTCAATGTGTGCACTCAACTTCCAGAGTTAAACCCGTGTGTGGATTCAGCAGTCTGCAAACACTTTCTCTGCAGAGTCCCAAAACAGGCGTTTTCAGCCCATTACCGGCATATGGAAGAAACAGCAGTAAGCATAGGGAAATATCTACTTCTAAATCCAAAACGCAGCTATCTAACAGAACGGTTGTCAATGTGTGCACTCAACTTCCAGAGTTAAACCCGTGTGTGGATTCAACAGTCTGCAAACACTTTTTGTGCAGAGTCTCAAAACAGGCGTTTTCAGTCCAATAGGGGCATTTGGAAGAAACAGCAGTAAGCACAGGGAAATATCTGCTTCTAAATCCAAAACGCAGCTAGCTAACAGAACGGTTGTCAATGTGTGCACTCAACTTCCAGAGTTCAACCCGTGTGTGTATTCAGCAGTGTGCAAACACTTTCTCTGCAGAGTCCCAAAACAGGCGTTTTCAGCCCATAACCGGCATATGGAAGAAACAGCAGTAAGCACAGGGAAATATCTGCTTCTAAATCCAAAACGCAGCTATCTAACAGAACGGTTGTCAATGTGTGCACTCAACTTCCAGAGTTAAACCCGTGTGTGGATTCAGCAGTCTGCAAACACTTTCTCTGCAGAGTCCCAAAACAGGCGTTTTCAGCCCATTACCGGCATATGGAAGAAACAGCAGTAAGCACAGGGAAATATCTGCTTCTAAATCAAAAACGCAGCTATCTAACAGAACGGTTGTCAATGTGTGTACTCAACTTCCAGAGATAAACCAGTGTGTGGATTCAGCAGTCTGCAAACACTTTCTCTGCAGAGTCCCAAAACAGGCGTTTTCAGCCCATTACTGGCATATGGAAGAAAAAGCAGTAAGCACAGGGAAATATCTGCTTCTAAATCCAAAACGCAGCTATCTAACAGAACGGTTGTCAATGTGTGCACTCAACTTCCAGAGTTAAACCCGTGTGTGGATTCAGCAGTCTGCAAACACTTTCTCTGCAGAGTCCCAAAACAGGCGTTTTCAGCCCATTACCGGCATATGGAAGAAACAGTAGTAAGCACAGGGAAATATCTGCTTCTAAATCCAAAACGCAGCTATCTAACAGAACGGTTGTCAATGTGTGCACTCAACTTCCAGAGTTAAACCGGTGTGTGGATTCAGCAGTCTGCAAACACTTTCTCTGCAGAGTCCCAAAACAGGCTTTTCCAGCCCATTACCGGCATATGGAAGAAACAGCAGTAAGCACAGTGAAATACCTCCTTCTAAATCCAAAACGCAGCTATCTAACAGAACGGTTGTCAATGTGTGCACTCAACTTCCAGAGTTAAACCAGTGTGTGGATTCAGCAGTCTGCAAACACTTTCTCTGCAGAGTCCCAAAACAGGCGTTTTCAGCCCATTACCGGCATATGGAAGAAAAAGCAGGAAGCCCAGGGAAATATCTGCTTCTAAATCAAAAACGCAGCTATCTAACAGAACGGTTGTCAATGTGTGCACTCAACTTCCAGAGATAAACCAGTGTGTGGATTCAGCAGTCTGCAAACTCTTTCTCTGCAGAGTCCCAAAACAGGCGTTTTCAGCCCATTACCGGCATATGGAAGAAACAGCAGTTAGCGCAGGGAAATATCTGCTTCTAAATCCAAAACGCAGCTATCTAACAGAACGGTTGTCAATGTGTGCACTCAACTTCCAGAGTTAAACCCGTGTGTGGATTCAGCAGTCTGCAAACACTTTCTCTGCAGAGTCCCAAAACAGACGTTTTCAGCCCATTACCAGCATATGGAAGAAACAGCAGTAAGCACAGGGAAATATCTGCTTCTAAATCCAAAACGCAGCTATCTAACAGAACGGTTGTCAATGTGTGCACTCAACTTCCAGAGTTAAACCCGTGTGTGGATTCAGCAGTCTGCAAACACTTTCTCTGCAGAGTCCCAAAACAGGCGTTTTCCGCCCATTACCGGCATATGGAAGAAACAGCAGTAAGCAGAGGGAAATATCTGCTTCTAAATCCAAAACGCAGCTATCTAACAGAACGGTTGTCAATGTGTGCACTCAACTTCCAGAGTTAAACCCGTGTGTGGATTCAGCAGTCTGCAAACACTTTCTCTGCAGAGTCCCAAAACAGGCGTTTTCAGCCCATTACCGGCATATGGAAGAAACAGCAGTAAGCACAGGGAAATATCTGCTTCTAAATCCAAAACGCAGCTCTCTAACAGAACGGTTGTCAATGTGTGCACTCAACTTCCAGAGTTAAACCCGTGTGTGGATTCAGCAGTCTGCAAACACTTTCTCTGCAGAGTCCCAAAACAGGCGTTTTCAGCCCATTACCGGCATATGGAAGAAACAGCAGTAAGCACAGGGAAATATCTGCTTCTAAATCCAAAACGCAGCTATCTAACAGAACGGTTGTCAATGTGTGCACTCAACTTCCAGAGTTAAACCCGTGTGTGGATTCAGTAGTCTGCAAACACTTTCTCTGCAGAGTCCCAAAACAGGCGTTTTCAGACCATTACCGGCATATGGAAGAAACAGCAGTAAGCACAGGGAAATATCTGCTTCTAAATCAAAAACGCAGATATCTAACAGAACGGTTGTCAATGTGTGCACTCAACTTCCAGAGTTAGACCCGTGTGTGGATTCAGCAGTCTGCAAACACTTTCTCTGCAGAGTCCCAAAACAGGCGTTTTCAACCCATTACCGGCATATGGAAGAAACAGCAGTAAGCACAGGGAAATATCTGCTTCTAAATCAAAAACGCAGCTATCTAACAGAACGGTTGTCAATGTGTGCACTCAACTTCCAGAGTTAAACCCGTGTGTGGATTCAGCAGTCTGCAAACTCTTTCTCTGCAGAGTCCCAAAACAGGCGTTTTCAGCCCATTTCCGGCATATGGAAGAAACAGCAGTAAGCATAGGGAAATATCTACTTCTAAATCCAAAACGCAGCTATCTAACAGAACGGTTGTCAATGTCTGCACTCAACTTCCAGAGTTAAACCCGTGTGTGGATTCAACAGTCTGCAAACACTTTTTGTGCAGAGTCTCAAAACAGGCGTTTTCAGCCCAATAGGGGCATATGGAAGAAACAGCAGTAAGCACAGGGAAATATCTGCTTCTAAATCCAAAACGCAGCTATCTAACAGAACGGTTGTCAATGTGTGCACTCAACTTCCAGAGTTAAACCCGTGTGTGGATTCAGCAGTCTGCAAACACTTTCTCTGCAGAGTCCCAAAACAGGCGTTTTCAGCCCATTACCGGCATATGGAAGAAACAGCAGTAAGCACAGGGAAATATCTGCTTCTAAATCCAAAACGCAGCTATCTAACAGAACGGTTGTCAATGTGTGCACTCAACTTCCAGAGTTAAAACCGTGTGTGGATTCAGCAGTCTGCAAACACTTTCTCTGCAGAGTCCCAAAACAGGCGTTTTCAGCCCATGACCGGCATATGGAAGAAACAGCAGTAAGCACAGGGATATATCTGCTTCTAAATCCAAAACGCAGCCATTTAACAGAACGCTTGTCAATGTGTGCTCTCAACTTCCAGAGTTAAACCCGTGTGTGGATTCAGCAGTCTGCAAACACTTTCTCTGCAGAGTCCGAAAACAGGCGTTTCCAGCCCATTACCGGCATATGGAAGAAACAGCAGTAAGCACAGGGAAATACCTCCTTCTAAATCCAAAACGCAGCTATCTAACAGAACGGTTGTCAATGTGTGCACTCAACTTCCAGAGTTAAACCAGTGTGTGGATTCAGCAGTCTGCAAACACTTTCTCTGCAGAGTCCCAAAACAGGCGTTTTCAGCCCATTACCGGCATATGGAAGAAAAAGCAGTAAGCACAGGGAAATATCTGCTTCTAAATCAAAAACGCAGCTATCTAACAGAACGGTTGTCAATGTGTGCACTCAACTTCCAGAGATAAACCAGTGTGTGGATTCAGCAGTCTGCAAACACTTTCTCTGCAGAGTCCCAAAACAGGCGTTTTCAGCCCATTACCGGCATATGGAAGAAACAGCAGTAAGCACAGGGAAATATCTCCTTCTAAATCCAAAACGCAGCTATCTAACAGAACGGTTGTCAATGTGTGCACTCAACTTCCAGAGTTAAACCGGTGTGTGAATTCAGAAGTCTGCAAACACTTTCTCTCCAGAGTCCCATAACAGGCGTTTTCAGTCCATTACCGGCATAAGGAAGAAACAGCAGTAAGCACAGGGAAATATCTGCTTCTAAATCCAAAACGCAGCTATCTAACAGAACGGTTGTCAATGTGTGCACTCAACCTCCAGAGTTAAACCCGTGTGTGGATTCAGCAGTCTGCAAACACTTTCTCTGCAGAGTCCCAAAACAGGCGTTTTCAGCCCATTACCGGCATATGGAAGAAACAGCAGTAAGCACAGGGAAATACCTCCTTCTAAATCCAAAACGCAGCTATCTAACAGATCGGTTGTCAATGTGTGCACTCAACTTCCAGATTTAAACCAGTGTGTGGATTCAGCAGTCTACAAACACTTTCTCTGCAGAGTCCCAAAACAGGCGTTTTCAGTCCATTACCGGCATAAGGAAGAAACAGCAGTAAGCACAGGGAAATATCTGCTTCTAAATCAAAAACGCAGCTATCTAACAGAACGGTTGTCAATGTGTGCACTGAACTTCCAGAGATAAACCAGTGTGTGGATTCAGCAGTCTACAAACACTTTCTCTGCAGAGTCCCAAAACAGGCGTTTTCAGCCCATTACCGGCATATGGAAGAAACAGCAGTAAGCGCAGGGAAATATCTACTTCTAAATCCAAAACGCAGCTATCTAACACAACGGTTGTCAATGTGTGCACTCAACTTCCAGAGTTAAACCCGTGTGTGGATTCAGCAGTCTGCAAACACTTTCTCTGCAGAGTCCCAAAACAGGCGTTTTCAGCCCATTACCGGCATATGGAAGAAACAGCAGTAAGCACAGGGAAATATCTGCTTCTAAATCCAAAACGCAGCTATCTAACAGAACGGTTTTCAATGTGTGCACTCAACTTCCAGAGTTAAACCCGTGTGTGGATTCAGCAGTCTGCAACAACTTTCTCTGCAGAGTCCCAAAACAGGCGTTTTCAGCCCATTACCGGCATATGGAAGAAACAGCAGTAAGCGCAGGGAAATATCTGCTTCTAAATCCAAAACGTAGCTAT